>NW_027513146.1:0-42739 GCF_048772815.1 Callospermophilus lateralis
TGATACTTGGTGGTAATGATCAGTACACAAATCCCACTTGGCTCACCAAATTTTGTTCTTCTAGGTTGAAGCATTCGTCTACAGTAGCAGTTTTTATTTTTAGGTTTTACTCTGTTCTCTCCTATATAGATACATGAATTTGGAACTCTAAATCCAACATGGTGTGTAGTAGCTCTTTGAAACTTGACAATCTAAAGGAGTTCTCAGTTTTGTCTCTAGGATTTGTTTGGGCTTCAAGTAGCCCTAAGCAGAGACTGTGGAAAAGCACTTTCATTGAGAGGGGTTGCCAAGCTTCTAACAAATAACGAGTTTCCGAATTACCAGCAAATATTTTTTCACCCAATCTTTATGATACTGGGTGGTGAAGATCGGTACACAAATCCCACTTGGCTCACCAAATTTTGTTCTTCTAGGTTGATGCTTTCGTTTTCAGTAGCAGTTTTTATTTTTAGGTTTCACTCTGTTCTCTCCTAAATAGATAGATGAATTTGGAACTCTAAATCCAACATGGTTTGTAGTATCTCTTTGAAAATTGAAAATAAATGAGTTCTCAGTTTTGTCTCTATGGTTTGTTTCCTCTTCAAGTAGCCCTAGGCACAGACTGTGGAAAAGCACTTTTATTGAGATTGGTTGCCAAGCTTCTAAGAAATAACGAGTTTCCGAAATACCAGCACATATTTTTTCACCCAATCTTGATGATACTTGGTGGTAATGATCGGTAGACAAATACCACTTGACTCACCAAATATTGTTCTTCTAGGTTGAAGCGTTCGTTTTCAGTAGCAGTTTTTATTTTTAGGTTTCACTCTGTTCTCTCCTATATAGATACTGAATTTGGAACTCTGAATCCAACATGGTTTTTAGTAGCTCTTTGAAACTTGACAATCTAAAGGAGTTCTCAGTTTTGTCTCTATGGTTTGTTTCCTCTTCAAGTAGCCCTGGCACAGACTGTGGAAAAGCACTTTCATTGAGACGGGTTGGCAAGCTTCTAAGAAATAACGAGTTTATGAAATACCAGCAAATATTTTTTCACCCAATCTTGATGATACTTGGTGGTGATGATCGGTACACAAATCCCACTTGGCTCACCAAATTTTGTTCTTCTAGGTTGAAGCGTTCGTCTTCAGTAGCAGTTTTTATATTTAGGTTTCACTCTGTTCTCTCCAAAATAGATAGATGAATTTGGAACTCTAAATCCAACATGGTTTGTAGTAGCTATTTGAAACTTGACAAAATAAAAGAGTTCTCAGTTTTGTCTCTGTGGTTTCTTTCCTCCTCGAGTAGCCCTAGGAACAGACTGTGGAAAAGCATTTTCATTGAGAGGGGTTGCCAAGCTTCCAAGAAATTACGAGTTTCTGAAATACCAGCAAATATTTTTACCCAATCTTGCTGATACTTAGGGGTAAGGACAAGTACACAAATCCCACTAGGCTCACCAAATTTTGTTCTTCTAGGTTTATGCGTTCGTCTACAGTAGCAGTTTTTATGTTTAGGTTTCACTCTGTTCTCTGCTATATAGATAGATGAATTTGGAACTCTAAATCAAACATGGTTTGTAGTAGCTCTTTGAAACTTGACAAAAAAAGTAGTTCTCAGTTTTGTCTCTATGTTTTGTTTCTTCTTCAAGTAGTCTTAAGCACAGACTGTGGAAAAGCACTTTCATTGAGAGGGGTTGCCAATCTTCTAAAAACTAACGAGTTTCCGAAATACCAGCAAATATTTTTTCACCGAATCTTGATGATACTAGGTGGTAATGACAAGTCCACAAATCCCACTTGGATCACCAAATTTTGTTCTTCTAGGTTGAAGAGTTCGTCTACAGTAGCAGTTTTTATATTTAGGTTTCACAATGTTATCTCCTATATTGATAGATAAATTTGGAACCCTAAATCCAACATGGTTTGTATTAGCTCTTTGAAACTTGACAAAATAAAGGAGTTCTCAGTTTTTTTCTATGGTTTGTTTCCTCTTCATGTACCCTAGGCACAGACTGTGGAAAAGCACTTTCATTGAGAGGGGTTGCCAAGCTTCTAAGAAATAACGAGTTTCCGAAATACCAGCAAATATTTTGTCACCCAATCTTGATGATACTTGGTGGTAATGATCAGTACACAAATCCCACTTGGCTCACCAAAGTTTGTTCTTCTAGGTTGAAGCGTTCATTTACAATAGCAGTTTTTATTTCTGGGTTTCACTCTGTTCTCTCCTATAAAGATAGATGAATTGGAACTCTAAATCCAACATGGTGTGTAATAGCGCTTTGAAACTTGACATAATAAATGAGTTCTCAGTTTTGTCTCTATGATTTGTTTCTGCTTATGTAGCCCTAAGCAGAGACTGTGGGAATGCCCTTTCATTGAAAAGGGTTGCCAAGCTTCCAAGAAATAACGAGTTTCCGAAGTAGCAGCAAATATTTTTTCACCAAATGTTGATGATACGTTGTGGTAATGACAAGTACACAAATCCAACTTGGCTCACCAAATTTTGTTCTTCTAGGTTGAAGCGTTCGTCTACAGTAGAAGTTTTTATAATTAGGTTTCCCTCTGTTCTCTCCTATATAGATAGATGAATTTGGAACTCTAAATCCAACACGGTGTGTAGTAGCTCTTTGAAAATTGACAAAATAAAGGAGTTCTCAGTTTTGTCTCTACGGTTTGTTTTCTCTTCAAGTAGCCCTAGGCAAAGACTTTGGAAAAGCACTTTCATTGAGAGGTGTTGTCAAGCTTCTAAGAAATAACGAGTTTCCGAAATACCAGCAAATATTTTTTCACCCAATCTTGATGATACTTGGTGGTAATGATCAGTAAACAAATCGCACTTGGCTCACCAGATTTTGTTCTTGTAGGTTGAAGCGTTCGTCTACAGTAGCAGTTTTTATTTTTAGGTTTCACTCTGTTCTCTCCTATATAGATAGATGTATTTCGAACTCTAAATCCAATATGGTTTGCAGTAGCTCTTTGTAACTTGACAAAATAAATGAGTTCTCAGTTTTGTCTCTATGATTTGTTTCCGCATCAACTAGCCCTAAGCAGAGACTGTGGAAAAGCACTTTCATTGAGTGGGGTTGCCAAGCTTCCAAGAAATTACGAGTTTCCGATATACCAGCAAATATTTTTTCAACCAAACTTGATGATACTTTGGGTTAATGATCGGTACACAAATATCACTTGGGTCACCAAATTTTGTTCTTCTAGTTTGAAGCGTTCGTCTACAGTAGCAGGTTTTATATTTAGGTTTCACTCTGTTCTCTCCTATATAGATAGATGAATTTGGAACTCTAAATCCAACATGGTTTGTAGTAGCTCTTTGAAACTTGACAAAATAAAGGAGTTCTCAGTTTTGTCTCTATGATTTATTTCCCCTTCAAGTAGCCCTAAGCAGTGACTGTGGAAAAGCACATTCATTGAGAGGGGTTGCCAAGCTTCCAAGAAATGACGAGTTTCCGAATTACCAGCAAATATTTTTTCACTCAATCTTGATGATACTTGGTTGTAATGATCAGTACACAAATCCCACTTGGCTCACCAAATTTTGTTCTTCTAGGTTGAAGCATTCGTCTACAGTAGCAGTTTTTATTTTTAGGTTTTACTCTGTTCTCTCCTATATAGATACATGAATTTGGAACTCTAAATCCAACATGGTGTGTAGTAGCTCTTTGAAACTTGACAATCTAAAGGAGTTCTCAGTTTTGTCTCTAGGATTTGTTTGGGCTTCAAGTAGCCCTAAGCAGAGACTGTGGAAAAGCACTTCCATTGAGAGGGGTTGCCAAGCTTCTAAGAAATAACGAGTTTCCGAATTACCAGCAAATATTTTTTCACCCAATCTTTATGATACTTGGTGGTGAAGATCGGTACACAAATCCCCCTGGCTCACCAAATTTTGTTCTTCTAGGTTGATGCTTTCGTTTTCAGTAGCAGTTTTTATTTTTAGGTTTCACTCTGTTCTCTCCTAAATAGATAGATGAATTTGGAACTCTAAATCCAACATGGTTTGTAGTATCTCTTTGAAAATTGAAAATAAATGAGTTCTCAGTTTTGTCTCTATGGTTTGTTTCCTCTTCAAGTAGCCCTAGGCACAGACTGTGGAAAAGCACTTTTATTGAGAGGGGTTGCCAAGCTTCTAAGAAATAACGAGTTTCCGAAATACCAGCACATATTTTTTCACCCAATCTTGATGATACTTGGTGGTAATGATCGGTAGACAAATCCCACTTGACTCATCAAATATTGTTCTTCTAGGTTGATGCGTTCGTTTTCAGTAGCAGTTTTTATTTTTAGGTTTCACTCTGTTCTCTCCTATATAGATACTGAATTTGGAACTCTGAATCCAACATGGTTTTTAGTAGCTCTTTGAAACTTCACAATCTAAAGGAGTTCTCAGTTTTGTCTCTATGGTTTGTTTCCTCTTCAAGTAGCCCTGGCACAGACTGTGGAAAAGCACTTTCATTGAGACGGGTTGGCAAGCTTCTAAGAAATAACGAGTTTATGAAATACCAGCAAATATTTTTTCACCCAATCTTGATGATACTTGGTGGTAAGGACAAGTACACAAATCCCACTTGGCTCACCAAATTTTGTTCTTCTAGGTTGAAGCGTTCGTCTACAGTAGCAGTTTTTATGTTTAGGTTTCACTCTGTTTTCTCCTATATAGATAGATGAATTTGGAACTCTAAATCCAACATGGTTTGTAGTAGCTCTTTGAAACTTGAAAAAATAAAGGTGTTCTCAGTTTTGTCTCTATGGTTTGTTTCCTCTTCAAGTAGCCCCTAGGCACAGACTGTGGAAAAGCACTTTCATTGAGAGGGGTTGACAAGCTTCTAAGAAATAACGAGTTTCCGAAATACCAGCAAATATTTTTTCATCCAATCTTGATGATACTTGGTGGTGATGATCAGTGCACAAATCCCACTTGGCTCACCAAATTTTCTTCTTCTAGTTTGAAGCGTTCGTCTACAGTAGCAATTTTTATACTTAGGTTTCACTCTGTTCTCTCCTATATAGATAGATTAATTTGGAACTCTAAATCCAACATGGTTTGTAGTAGCTCTTTGAAACTTGACAAAATAAAGGAGTTCTCAGTTTTGTCTCTAGGATTTGTTTGGGCTTCAAGTAGCCCTAAGCAGAGACTGTGGAAAAGCACTTTCATTGAGAGGGGATGCCAAGTTTCTAAGAAATTACGAGTTTCCGAAATACCAGCAAATATTTTTTCACCCAATCTTGATGATACTTGGTGGTGAAGATCGGTACACAAATCCCACTTGGCTCACCAAATTTTGTTCTTCTAGGATGAAGCATTCTTCTACAGTAGCAATTTTTATATTTAGGTTTCTCTCTGTTCTCTCCTATATAGATAGATGAATTTGGAACTCTAAATCCAACATGGTTTGTAGTAGCTCTTTGAAACTTGACAATCTAAAGGAGTTCTCAGTTTTGCCTCTAGGATTTGTTTGGGCTTCAAGTAGCCCTAAGCAGAGACTGTGGAAAAGCACTTTCTTTGAGAGGGGTTGCCAAGCTTCTAAGAAATAACGAGTTTCCGAATTACCAGCAAATATTTTTTCACCCAATCTTGATGATACTTGGTGGTGAAGATCGGTACACAAATCCCACTTGGCTCACCAAATTTGTTCTTCTAGGTTGAATCGTTCGTCTACTGTAGCAGTTTTTATATTTGGGTTTCACTCTGTTCTCTGCTATATAGATAGATGAATTTGAACTCTAAATCCAATATGGTTTGTGGTACCTCTTTGAAACTTGACAAAATAAAGGAGTTCTCAGTTTTGTCTCTATCGATTGTTTCCTCTTCAAGTAGCCATGGCACAGACTGTGGAAAAGCACTTTCATTGAGACGGGTTGCCAAGCTTCTAAGAAATAACGAGTATATGAAATACCAGCAAATATTTTTTCACCCAATCTTGATGATACTTGGTGGTAAGGACAAGTACACAAATCCCACTTGACTCACCAAATTTTGTTCTTATAGGTTGATGCGTCGTTTTCAGTAGCAGTTTTTATTTTTAGGTTTCACTCTGTTCTCTCCTAAATAGATAGATGAATTTGGAACTCTAAATCCAACATGGTTTGTAGTATCTCTTTGAAAATTGAAAATAAATGAGTTCTCAGTTTTGTCTCTATGGTTTGTTTCCTCTTCAAGTAGCCCTGGCACAGACTGTGGAAAAGCCCTTTCATTGAGACGGGTTGCCAAGCTTCTAAGAAATAACGAGTTTATGAAATACCAGCAAATATTTTTTCACCCAATCTTGATGATAATTGGTGGAAAGGACAAGTACACAAATCCCACTTTTTTCACCAAATTTTGTTCTTCTAGGTTGATGCATTCGTCTACAGTAACAGTTTTTATTTTTAGGTTTTACTCTGTTCTCTCCTATATAGATAGATGAATTTGGAACTCTAAATCCTACATGGTTTGTAGTAGCTTTTTGAAACTTGACGAAATAAAGGAGTTCTCAGTTTTGTCTCTATGATTTGTTTCCGCTTCAAGTAGCCCTAAGCAGAGACTGTAAAAAAGCACTTTCATTGAGAGGGGTTGCCAAGCTTCCAAGAAATTACGAGTTTCCGAAATACCAGCAAATATTTTTTCACCCAAACTTGATGATACTTGGTGGTGATGATCCGTAAACAAATCCCACTTGGCTCACCAAATTTTGTTCTTCTAGGTTGAAGCGTTCGTTTACAGTAGCAGTTTTTATATTTAGGTTTCACTCTGTTCTCTCCTATATAGATAGATGAATTTGGAACTCTAAATCCAATATGGTTTGCAGTAGCTCTTTGAAACTTGACAAAATAAAGGAGTTCTCAGTTTTGTCTTTATGGTTTGTTTCCTCTTCAAGTAGCCCTAGGCACAGACTGTGGAAAAGCACTTTTATTGAGAGGGGTTGCCAAGCTTCTAAGAAATAACGAGTTTCCGAAATACCAGCACATATTTTTTCACCCAATCTTGATGATACTTGGTGGTAATGATCGGTACACAAATCCCACTTGACTCACCAAATATTGTTCTTCTAGGTTGATGCGTTCGTTTTCAGTAGCAGTTTTTATTTTTAGGTTTCACTCTGTTCTCTCCTATATAGATACTGCATTTGGAACTCTGAATCCAACATGGTTTGTAGTAGCTCTTTGAAACTTGACAAAATAAAGAAGTTCTCAGTTTTGTCTCTGTGGATTGTTTCCTCTTCAAGTCGCACTAGGCACTGAATGTGGAGAAGCATTTTAATTGAGAGTGGTTGCCAAGCTTCTAAGAAATAACAAGTTTCTGAAATACCAGCAAATATTTGTTCACCCAATCTTGATGATACTTGGTGGTGATGATCGGTACACAAATCCCACTTGGCTCACCAAATTTTGTTCTTCTAGGTTGAAGCGTTCGTCTTCAGTAGCAGTTTTTATATTTAGGTTTCACTCTGTTCTCTCCAAAATAGATAGATGAATTTGGAACTCTAAATCCAACATGGTTTGTAGTAGCTATTTGAAACATGACAAAATAAAAGAGTTCTCAGTTTTGTCTCTGTGGTTTCTTTCCTCCTCGAGTAGCCCTAGGAACAGACTGTGGAAAAGCATTTTCATTGAGAGGGGTTGCCAAGCTTCCAAGAAATTACGAGTTTCTGAAATACCAGCAAATATTTTTTCACCCAATCTTGCTGATACTTAGGGGTAAGGACAAGTACACAAATCCCACTAGGCTCACCAAATTTTGTTCTTCTAGGTTGAAGCGTTCGTCTACAGTAGCAGTTTTTATGTTTAGGTTTCACTCTGTTCTCTGCTATATAGATAGATGAATTTGGAACTCTAAATCAAACATGGTTTGTAGTAGCTCTTTGAAACTTGACAAAGAAAGTAGTTCTCAGTTTTGTCTCTATGTTTTGTTTCTTCTTCAAGTAGTCTTAAGCACAGACTGTGGAAAAGCACTTTCATTGAGAGGGGTTGCCAATCTTCTAAAAACTAACGAGTTTCCGAAATACCAGCAAATATTTTTTCACCGAATCTTGATGATACTAGGTGGTAATGACAAGTCCACAAATCCCACTTGGATCACCAAATTTTGTTCTTCTAGGTTGAAGAGTTCGTCTACAGTAGCAGTTTTTATATTTAGGTTTCACAATGTTCTCTCCTATATTGATAGATAAATTTGGAACCCTAAATCCAACATGGTTTGTATTAGCTCTTTGAAACTTGACAAAATAAAGGAGTTCTCAGTTTTTTCTATGGTTTGTTTCCTCTTCATGTACCCTAGGCACAGACTGTGGAAAAGCACTTTCATTGAGAGGGGTTGCCAAGCTTCTAAGAAATAACGAGTTTCCGAAATACCAGCAAATATTTTTTCACCCAATCTTGATGATACTTGGTGGTAATGATCAGTAAACAAATCGCACTTGGCTCACCAGATTTTGTTCTTGTAGGTTGAAGCGTTCGTCTACAGTAGCAGTTTTTATTTTTAGGTTTCACTCTGTTCTCTCCTATATAGATAAATGAATTTGGAACACTAAATCCAACATGGTTTGCAGTAGCTCTTTGAAACTTGAGAAAATAAAGGAGTTCTCAGTTTTGTCTCTATGGTTTGCTTCCTCTTCAAGTAGCCTTAAGCAGAGACTGTGAAAAAGCACTTTCATTTAAAGGGGTTGCAAAGTTTCCGAGAAATTACGAGTTTCCGAAATACAAGCAAATATTTTTTCACCCAATCTTGATGATACGTGGTGGTAATGACAAGTCCACAAATCCCACTTGGATCACCAAATTTTGTTCTTCTAGCTTGAAGCGTTCGTCTACAGTAGTAGTTTTTATATTTAGGTTTCACTCTGTTCTCTCCTATATAGATAGATGAATTTGGAACTCCAATTCCAACATGGTGTGTAGTAGCTCTTTGAAACTTGACAAAATAAAGGAGTTCTCAGTTTTGTCTCTATGGTTTGTTTCCTCTTCAAGTAGCCCAAAGCAGAGACTCTGGAAAAGCACTTTCATTGAAAGGGGTTGCAGAGCTTCCAAGAAATTACGAGTTTCTGAAATACCAGCAAATATTTTTTCACCCAATCTTGATGATAGGTGGTGGTAATGATAAGTACACAAATCCCACTTTTATAACCAAATTTTGTTCTTCTGGGTTGAATCGTTCGTCTACAGTAGCAGTTTTTATATTTAGGTTTCCCTCTGTTCTATCCTATATAGATAGACGAATTTGAAACTCTAAATCCAACATGATTTGTAGTAGCTCTTTGAAACTTGACAAAAAAACGTAGTTCTCAGTTTTGTCGCTATGGTTTGTTCCTCTCCAAGTAGCCGTAAGCAGAGACTGTGGAAAACCACTTTCATTTAAAAGGTTTGGAAACCTTCCAAGATTACGAGTTTTCGAAATACCTGCAAATATTTTTTCACCCAATCTTGATGATATGTGGTGGTAATGACAGGTACACAAATCCCACTTGGCTCACCAAATTTTGTTCTTCTTGGTTTAAGCGTTCGTCTACAGTAGCAGTTTTTATATTTAGATTTCACTCTGTTCTCTCCTATATAGATAGATGAATTCGGAACTGTAAATCAAACATGGTTTGTAGTAGCTCTATGAAACTTGACAAAATAAAGTAGTTGTCAGTTTTGTCTCTATGGTTTGTTTCCTCTTCAAGTAGCCCTAGGCACAGACTTTGGAAAACCACTTTCATTCAGAGGGGCTGCCAAGCTTCTAAGAAATAACTAGTTTCCGAAATACCAGAAAATACTTTTTCACCCAATCTTGATAATACTTGGTGGTAATGATCGGTACACAAATCAGTCTTGACTCACCAAATTTTGTTCTTCTAGGTAGAAGCGATCGTTTACAGTAGCAGTTTATATATTTAGGTTTCTCTCTGTTCTCTCCTATATAGATAGATGAATTTGGAACTCTAAATCCAACATGGTGTGTAGTAGCTCTTTGAAACTTGACAATATAAAGGAGTTCTCAGTTTTGTCTCTATGATTTGTTTCCTCTTCAAGTAGCCCTAGGCAGAGACGGGGGAAAAGCCCTTTTATTGACAGGGGTTGCCAAGCTTCTAAGAAATAACGAGTTTCCGAAATACCAGCAAATATTTTTTCACCCAATCTTGATGATACTTGGTGGTAATGATCAGTACACAAATCCCACTTGGCTCACCTTATTTTGTTATTCTAGGTTGAAGCGTTCGTTTACAGTAGCAATTTTTATTTTTAGGTTTCACTCTGTTCTCTCCTATATAGATAGATGAATTTGGAACTCTGAATCCAACATGGTTTGCAGTAGCTGTTTGAAACTTGACAAAATAAAGGAGTTCTCAGTTTTGTCTCTATGGTTTGTTTCCTCTTCAAGTAGCCCTAAGCAGAGACTGTGAAAAAGCACTTTCATTGAAGGGGGTTGCAAAGCTTCAAAGAAATTACGAGTTTCCAAAATACGAGCAAATATTTTTTCCCCCAATCTTGATGATGCGCGGTGGTAATGACAAGTTCATGAATGCCACTTGGCTCACCAAATTTTGTTCTTCTAGGTTGAAGCGTTTGTCTACAGTAGCAGTTGTTATATTTAGGTGTCTCTCTGTTCTCTCCTATAGATAGATGAATTTGGAACTCTAAATCCAACATGGTTTGTAGTAGCTCTTTGAAACTTGACAAAATAAAGGGTTTCTAAATTTTGTCTCTAAGGTTTGTTTTCTCTTCAAGTAGCCCTAGGCAAAGACTGTGGAAAAGCACTTTCATTGAGAGGTGTTGCCAAGCTTCTAAGAAATAACGAGTTTCCGAAATACCAGCAAATATTTTTTCAACCAATCTTGATGATACATTGTGGTAATGATCAGTAAACAAATCGCACTTGGCTCACCAGATTTTGTTCTTGTAGGTTGAAGCGTTCGTCTACAGTAGCAGTTTTTATTTTTAGGTTTCACTCTGTTCTCTCCTATATAGATAGATGAATTTGGAACTCTAAATCCAACAGGGTTTGCAGTACCTCTTAGAAACTTGAGAAAATAAAGGAGTTCTCAGTTTTGTCTCTATGGTTTGCTTCCTCTTCAAGTAGCCCTAAGCAGAGACTGTGAAAAAGCACTTTCATTTAAAGGGGTTGCCAAGCTTCCAAGAAATTATGCGTTTCCAAATTACCAGCAAATATTTTTTCACCAAATCTTGATGATACTTGGTGGTAAGGATCGGTACACAAATCACTCTTGACTCATCAAATGTTGTTCTTCTAGGTAGAAGCGTTCGTTTACAGTAGCAGTTTATATATTTAGGTTTCCCTCCGTTCTCTCCTATATAGATAGATGAATTTGGACCTCTAAATCCAACATGGTGTGTAGTAGCTCTTTGAAACTTGACAAAATAAAGGAGTTCTCAGTTTTGACTCTATGATTTGTTTCCTCTTCAAGTAGGCCTAGGTAGAGACGGGGGAAAAGCCCTTTTATTGAGAGCGGTTGCCAAGCTTCTAAGAAATAACGAGTTTCCGAAATACCAGCAAATATTTCTTCACCCAATCTTGATGATACTTGGTGGCAATGATCAGTACACAATTCCCACTTGGCTCACCTTATTTTGTTCTTCTAGGTTGAAGCGTTCGTTTACAATAGCAGTTTATATTTTTAGATTTCCCTCTGTTCTCTCCTATATAGATAGAAGAATTTGAAATTCTAAATCCAACTTGGTTTGTAGTAGCTCTTTGAAACTTGACAAAATAAAGGAGTTCTCAGTTTCGTCTCTATAATTCGTATCCTCTTCAAGTAGCCCTAGGCAGAGACTGTGGAAAAGCACTATCATTGAGAGGGTTTGCCAAGCTTCTAAGAAATAACGAGTTTCCGAAATACCAGCAAATATTTTTTCACCCAATGTTGATGATACATGGTGGTAATGACAAGTACACAAATCCCACTTGGCTCACCAAATTTTGTTCTTCTAGGTTGAAGCGTTCGTCTAAAGTAGCAGTTTTTATATTTAGGTTTCACTCTGTTCTCTCCTATATAGATAGATGAATTTGGATCTCTAAATCCAACATGGTTTCTAGTAGCTCTTTGAAACTTCACAGAATAAAGGAGTTCTCATTTTTGTCTCAATGGTTTGTTTCCTCTTTTAGTAGCCCTAGGCACAGACTGTTGAAAAGCACTTTCATTGAGAGGGGTTGCCAAGCTTCTAAGAAATAACGAGTTTTCAAAATACCAGCAAATATTTTTTCACCCACGTTGATGATACTGGGTGGTAATGATCAGTACACAGATCCCACTTGGCTCACCGAATTTTGTTCTTCTTTGTTGACGCGATCATCTAAAGTAGCAGTTTTTATATTTAGGTTTCACTCTGTTCTCTCCTATATAGATAGATGAATTTGGAACTCTAAATCCAACATGGTTTGTATTAGCTCTTTGAAACTTGACAAAATAAAGGAGTTCTCAGTTTTGTCTCTATGGTTTGTTTCCTCTTCAAGTAGCCCTAGGCAAGACTGTGGAAAAGCAATTTCATTGAGAGGGGTTGCCAAGCTTCTAAGAAATAACGAGTTTCCAACATACCTTTAAATATATTTTCCCCGAATCTTGATGATACTTGGTGGTAATGATCAGTGCACAAATCCCACTTGGCTCACCAAATTTTGTTCTTCTAGGTTGAAGCGTTCGTTTACAGTAGCAGTTTTCATTTTTAGGTTTCACTCTGTTCTCTCCTATATAGATTGGTGAATTTGCAACTCTAAATCCAACATGGTTTGTAGTAGCTCTTCGAAACTTGACAAAATAAAGGAGTTCTCAGTTTTGTCTCTATGATTTGTTTCCTCTTCAAGTAGCCCTAGGCACAGACTGTGGAAAAGCACTTTCATTGAGGGGGGTTGCCAAGCTAATAAGAAATAACGAGTTTCCCAAATACCAGCAAATATTTTTTCACCCAATCTTGATGATGCTTGGTGGTAATGATCAGTACACAAATCCCACTTGGCTCACCAAATTTGGTTCTTCTAGGTTGAAGCGTTCGTTTACAGTAGCAGTTTTTATTTTTAGGTTTCACTCTGTTCTCTCTATATAGACAGATGAATTTGGAACTCTAAATCCAATATGGTTTGTAGTAACTATTTTAAACTTGACAAAATAAAGGAGTTCTCAGTTTTGTCACTATGGTTTGTTTTCTCTTCAAATAGCCCTAGGCACAGACTGTGGAAAAGCACTTTCATTGAGAGAGGTTGCCAAGCGTCGAAGAAATAACGAGTTTCCAAAAGACCAGCAAATATTTTTTCACCCAATCTTGATGATACTAGGTGCTAATGATCAGTACACAAATCCCACTTGGCTCACCAAACTTTGTTCTTCTAGGTTGAAGCGTTCGTCTACAGTAGCAGTTTTAATATTTAGGTTTCACTCTGTTCTCTCCTATATAGATACATGAATTTGGAACACTAAATCCAATATGTTTTGTAGTAAGTCTTTGAAACTTGACAAAATGAAGGAGTTCTCAGTTTTGTCTCTATGATTTGTTTCCGCTTCAAGTAGCCCTAAGCAGAGACTGTGGAAAAGCACTTTCATTGAGAGGGGTTGCCAAGCTTCCAAGAAATTACGAGTTTCCGAAGTACCAGCAAATATTTATTCACCCTATCTTGATGATACGTGGTGGTAATGACAAGTGCACAAATCCCACTTGTCTCACCAAATTTTGTTCTTCTAGGTTGAAGCGTTCGTTTACAGTAGCAGTTTTTATTTTTAGGTTTCACTCTGTTCTCTCCTATATAGATAGATGAATTTGGAACTCTAAATCCAACATGGTTTGTAGTAGCTCCTTGAAACTTGACAAAATAAAGGAGTTCTCAGTTTTGCCTCGATGGTTTGCTTCCTCTTCAAGTACCCCTAGGAACAGACTGTGGAAAAGCACTTTCATTGAGTGGGCTTGCAAAGCTTCTAAGAAATAACGAGTTTCTGAAATACCAGCAAATATTTTTTCACGCAATCTTGATGACACTGGTGGTAATATTCAGCACAAAAATCCCACTTGGCTCACGAAATTTTGTTCTTCTAGGTTGAATCATTCGTCTACAGTAGCAGTTTTTATATTTAGGTTACACTCTGTTCTCTCCTATATAGATGGATGAATTTGGAACTCTAAATCCAATATGGTTTGTAGTAGCTCTTTGAAACTTGACAAAATAAAGGAGTTCTCAGTTTTGTCTCTATGATTTGTTTCCGCTTCTAGTAGCCCTAAGCAGAGACTGTAAAAAGCACTTTCATTGAGAGGGGTTGCCAAGCTTCTAAGAAATAACGAGTTTCCTAAACACAAGCAAATATTTCTTCACCCAATCTTGATGATACTTGGTGGTGATGATCGGTAATAAATCTCACTTGGCTCCCCAAATTTTGTGCTTCTAGGTTGAAGCGTTCGTCTACAGTAGCAGTTTTTATATTTAGGTTTCACTCTGTTCTCTCCTATATAGATAGATGAATTTGGAACTCTAAATCCAATATGGTTTGTAGTAGCTCTTTGAAACTTGACGAAATAAAGGAGTTCTCAGTTTTGTTTCTATGATTTGTTTCCGCTTCAAGTAGCCCTAAGCAGAGACTGTGGAAAAGCACTTTCATTGAGTGGGATTGCGAAGCTTCTAAGAAATAACGAGTTTCTGAAATACCAGCAAATATTTTTTTCATCCAATCTTGTTGATACTTGGTGGTAAGGACAAGTACACAAATCCCACTTGGCTCACCAAATTTTGTTCTTCTAGGTTGAAGCGTTCATTTACAGTAGCAGTTTTTATTTTTAGGTTTCACTCTGTTCTCTACTATATAGATAGATGAATTTGGAACTCTAAATACAACATGGTTTGTAGTAGCTCTTTGAAAAATGACAAAATAAAGGAGTTCTCACTTTTGTCTCCATGATTTGTTTCCGCTTCAAGTAGCCCTAAGCAGTGACTGTGGAAAAGCACTTAGATTGAGAGGGGTTGCCAAGCTTCCAAGAAATTATAAGTTTCCCAAATACCAGCAAATATTTTTTCACCCAATCGTGATGATACTTGGTGGTAATGATCAGTACACAAATCCCATTTGCTCACCAAATTTTGTTCTAGGTTGAAGCGTTCTCCTACAGTAGCAGTTTATATGTTTAGGTTTCACTCTGTTCTCTCCTATATAGATAGATGAATTTGGAACTCTAAATACAACATGGTTTTTAGTGGCTCTTTGAAACTTGACAAAATACAGGAGTTCTCAGTTTTGTCTCTATGGTTTGTTTCCTCTTCAAGTAGCCCCAGGCACAAAGGGTGGAAAAGCACTTTCATTGAGAGGGGTTGCCAAGCTTCCAAGAAATTACGAGTTTCCGAAGTACCAGCAAATATTTTTTCACCCAATCATGATGATACTTGGTGGTAATGATCGGTACACAAATCCCACTTGACTCACCAAATTTTGTTCTTCTAGGTTGAAGCGTTCGTTTACAGTACCAGTTTTTATTTTTAGGTTTCACTCTGTTCTCTCCTATATAGATAGATGAATTTGGAACTCTAAATCCAACGTGGTTTCTAGTAGCTCTTTGAAACTTGACAAAATAAAGGAGTTCTCAGTTTTGTCTCTATGATTTGTTTCCGCTTCAAGTAGCCCTAAGCAGAGACTGTGGAAAAGCACTTTCATTGAGAGGGGTTGCCAAGCTTCCAAGAAATTACGAGTTTCCGAAATACCAGCAAATATTTTTAAACCCAATCTTGATGATACGTGGTGGTAATGACAAGGCCACAAATCCCACTTTCTCACCAAATTTTGTTCTTCTAGGTTGAAGCGTTCGTGTACAGTACCAGTTTTTATTTTTAGGTTTCACTCTGTTCTCTCCTATATATATAGATGATTTTGGAACTCTAAATCCAACATGGTTTGTAGTAGCTCTTTGAAACTTGACAAAATGAAGGAGTTCTCAGTTTTGTCTCTATGATTTGTTTCCGCTTCAAGTAGCCCTAAGCAGAGACTGTGGAAAAGCACTTTCATTGAGAGGGGTTGCCAACGTTCTAAGAAATAACGAGTTTCCGAATAACCAGCAAATATTTTTTCACCCAATCCTGATGATACTTGGTGGTGATGATCGGTACACAAATCTCACTTGGCTCACCAAATTTTGTGCTTCTAGGTTGAAGCGTTCTTCTACAGTAGCAGTTTTTATTTTTAGGTTTCACTCTGTTCTCTCCTAAATAGATAGATGAATTTGGAACTCTAAATCCAATATGGTTTGTAGTAGCTCTTTGAAACTTGACAAAATAGAGGAGTGCTCAGTTTTGTCTCTATGATTTGTTTCCGCTTCAAGTAGCCCTAAGCAGAGACTGTGGAAAAGTACTTTCATTGAGAGGGGTTGACAAGCTTCCAAAAAATTACGAGTTTTCGCAATACCAGCAAATATTTTTTCACCCAATCGTGATGATTTTTGGTGGTAATGATCAGTACACAAATCCCATTTGGCTCACCAAATTTTGTTCTTCTAGGTTGAAGCGTTCGGCTACAGTAGCAGTTTATATGTTTAGGTTTCACTCTGTTCTCTCCTATATAGATAGATGAATTTGGAACTCTAAATCCAACATGGTTTTTAGTGGCTCTTTGAAACTTGACAAAATACAGGAGTTCTCAGTTTTGTCTCTATGGTTTGTTTCCTCTTCAAGTAGCCCCAGGCACAAACGGTGGAAAAGCACTTTCATTGAGAGGGGTTGCCAAGCTTCCAAGAAATTACGAGTTTCCGAAATACCAGCAAATATTTTTTCACCCAATCTTGATGATACTTGGTGATAATGATCGGTACACAAATCCCACTTGACTCACCAAATTTTGTTCTTCTAGGTTGATGCGTTCGTTTTCAGTAGCAGTTTTTATTTTTAGCTTTCACTCTGTTCTCTCCTATATAGATAGATGAATTTGGAACTCTAAATCCAAAATAATTTGTAGTAGCTCTTTGAAACTTGACAAAATAAAGGAGTTCTCAGTTTTGTCTCTATGTTTTGTTTCCTCTTCAAGTAGCCCTGGCACAGACTGTTGAAAAGCACTTTCATTGATTAGGATTGCGAAGCTTCTAAGAAATAACGAGTTTCTGAAATACCAACAAATATTTTTTCGCCCAATCTTGATGATACTTGGTGGTAAGGACAAGTACACAAATCCCACTTGGCTCACCAAATTTTGTTCTTCTAGGTTGAAGCATTCGTCTACAGTAGCAGTTTTTATTTTTTGGTTTTTCTCTGTTCTCTCCTATATAGATAGATGAATTTGGAACTCTAAATCCAACCTGGTTTCTAGTAGCTCTTTGAAACTTAACAAAATAAAGGAGTTCTCAGTTTTGTCTCTATGATTTGTTTCCGCTTCAAGTAGCCCTAAGCAGAGACTGTGGAAAAGCACTTTCATTGAGAGGGGTTGCCAAGCTTCCAAGAATTTTCGAGTTTCCGAAATACCAGCAAATATTTTTTAACCCAATCTTGATGATACGTGATGGTAATGACAAGTCCAAAAATCCCACTTGGCTCACCAAATTTTGGTCTTCTAGGTTGAAGAGTTCGTTTACAGTAGCAGTTTTTATTTTTAGGTTTCACTCTGTTCTCTCCTATATAGATAGATGAATTTGGAACTCTAAATCCAACATGGTTTGTAGTAGCTCCTTGAAACTTGAGAAAATAAAGGAGTTCTCAGTTTTGTCTCGATTGTTTGATTCCTCTTCAAGTACTCCTAGGAACAGACTGTGGAAAAGCACTTTCATTGAGTGGGCTTGCCAAGTTTCTAAGAAATAACGAGTTTCTGAAATACCAGCAAATATTTTTTCACGCAATCTTGATGACACTGGTGGTAATATTAAGCACAAAAATCCCACTTGGCTCACGAAATTTTGTTCTTCTAGGTTGAAGCGTTCGTCTACAGTAGCAGTTTTTATATTTAGGTTACACTCTGTTCTCTCCTATATAGATAGATGAATTTGGAACTCTAAATCCAATATGGTTTGTAGTAGCTCTTTGAAACTTGAAGAAATAAAGGAGTTCTCAGTTTTGTCTCTATGATTTGTTTCCGCTTCAAGTATCCCTAAGCAGATACTGTGGAAAAGCACTTTCATTGAGAGGGGTTGCCAAGCTTCCAAAAAATTACGAGTTTCTGAAATACCAGCAAATATTTTTTCACCCAAACTTGATGATATGTGGAGGTAATGACAAGTCCACAAATCCCACTTGGCTCACCAAATTTTGTTCTTCTAGGTTGAAGCGTTCATTTACAGTAGCAGTTTTTATTTTTAGGTTTCACTATTTCTCTCCTATATAGATAGATGAATTTGGAACTCTAAATCCAACATGGTTTGTAGTAGCTCTGAAACTTGACAAAATAAAGGAGTTCTCACTTTTGTCTCCATGATTTGTTTCTGCTTCAAGTAGCCCTAAGCAGTGACTGTGGAAAAGCACTTTCATTGACAGGGGTTGCCAAGCTTCCAAGAAATTACGAGTTTCCGAAATACCAGCAAATATTTTTTCACCCAATCGTGATGATACTTGGTGGTAATGATCAGTACACAAATCCCATTTGGCTCACCAAATTTTGTTCTTCTAGGTTGAAGCGTTCGGCTACAGTAGCAGTTTATATGTTTAGGTTTCACTCTGTTCACTCCTATATAGATAGATGAATTTGGAACTCTAAATCCAACATGGTTTTTAGTGGCTCTTTGAAACTTGACAAAATACAGGAGTTCTCAGTTTTGTCTCTATGGTTTGTTTCCTCTTCAAGTAGCCCCAGGCACAAACGGTGGAAAAGCACTTTCATTGAGACGGGTTGCTAAGCTTCCAAGAAATTACGAGTTTCCGAAATACCAGCAAAGATTTTTTCACCCAATCTTGATGATGCTTGGTGGTAATGATCGGTACACAAATCCCACTTGACTCACCAAATTTTGTTCTTCTAGGTGGATGCGTTCGTTTTCAGTAGCAGTTTTTATTTTTAGGTTTCACTCTGTTCTCTCCTATATAGATAGATGAATTTGGAACTCTAAATCCAAAATGGTTTGTAGTAGGTCTTTGAAACTTGACAAAATAAAGGAGTTCTCAGTTTTGTCTCTATGGTTTGTTTCCTCTTCAATTAGCCCTGGCACAGACTGTTGAAAAGCACTTTCATTGAGTGGGATTGTGAAGCTTCTAAGAAATAACGAGTTTCCGAAATACCATCAAATATTTTTTCACCCAATCTTGATGATACGTGGTGGTAATGACAAGTCCACAAATCCCACTTGGCTCACCAAATTTTGTTCTTCTAGGGTGGAGCGTTCGTTTACAGTAGCAGTTTTTATTTTTAGTTTTCACTCTGTTCTCTCCTATATAGATAGATGAATTTGGAACTCTAAATCCAACATGTTTTGTAGTAGCTCCTTGAAACTTGAGAAAATAAAGGAGTTCTCAGTTTTGTCTCCATGGTTTGATTCCTCTTCCAGTACCCCTAGGAACAGACTGTGGAAAAGCACTTTCATTGAGTGGGCTTGCCAAGTTTCTAAGAAATAACGAGTTTCTGAAATACCAGCAAATATTTTTTCACGCAATCTTGATGACACTGGTGGTAATATTAAGCACAAAAATCCCACTTGGCTCACGAAATTTTGTTCTTCTAGGTTGAAGCGTTCGTCTACAGTAGCAGTTTTTATATTTAGGTTTCCCTCTGTTCTCTCCTAAATAGATAGATGAATTTGGAACTCTAAATCCAATATGGTTTGTAGTAGCTCTTTGAAACTTGACGAAATAAAGGAGTTCTCAGTTTTGTCTCTATGATTTGTTTCCGCTTCAAGTAGCCCTAAGCAGATACTGTGGAAAAGCACTTTCATTGAGAGGGGTTGCCAAGCTTCCAAAAAATTACGAGTTTCTGAAATACCAGCAAATATTTTTTCACCCAATCTTGATGATAATGGGAGGTAATGACAAGTCCACAAATCCCACTTGGCTCACCAAATTTTGTTCTTCTAGGTTGAAGCGTTCATTTACAGTAGCAGTTTTTATTTTTAGGTTTCACTCTGTTCTCTCCTATATAGATAGATGTATTTGGAACTCTAAATCCAACATGGTTTGTAGTAGCTCTGAAACTTGACAAAATAAAGGAGTTCTCACTTTTGTCTCCATGATTTGTTTCTGCTTCAAGTAGCCCTATGCAGTGACTGTGGAAAAGCACTTTCATTGACAGGGGTTGCCAAGCTTCCAAGAAATTACGAGTTTCCGAAATACCAGCAAACATTTTTTCACCCAATCGTGATGATACTTGGTGGTAATGATCAGTACACAAATCCCATTTGGCTCACCAAATTTTGTTCTTCTAGGTTGAAGCGTTCGGGTACAGTAGCAGTTTGTATGTTTAGGTTTCACTCTGTTCTCTCCTATATAGATAGATGAATTTGGAACTCTAAATCCAACATGGTTTTTAGTGGCTCTTTGAAACTTGACAAAATACAGGAGTTCTCAGTTTTGTCTCTATGGTTTGTTTCCTCTTCAAGTAGCCCCAGTCACAAACGGTGGAAAAGCACTTTCATTGAGAGGGTTTGCCAAGCTTCCAAGAAATTACAAGTTTCCGAAATACCAGCAAATATTTTTTCAACCAATCGTGATGATACTTTGTGGTGAAGATCGGGACACAAATCCCACTTGGCTCACCAAATTTTGTTCTTCTAGGTTGAAGCGTTCGTCTACAGTAGCAGTTTCTATATTTGGGTTTCACTCTGTTCTCTCCTATATAGATAGATGAATTTGGAACTCTAAATCCAAAATGGTTTGTAGTAGCTCTTTGAAACTTGACAAAATAAAGGAGTTCTCAGTTTTGTCTGTATGGATTGTTTCCTCTTCAAGTAGCCCTAGGCACTGACTGTGGAAAATCACTTTCATTGAGAGGGTTGGCCAACCTTCTAAGAAATAACGAGTTTCCGAAACACCAGCAAATATTTTTTCACCCAATCCTGATGATACTGGGTGGTGATGATCGGTACACAAATCTCACTTGGCTCACCAAATTTTGTGCTTCTAGGTTGAAGCGTTCTTCTACAGTAGCAGTTTTTATTTTTAGGTTTCACTCTGTTCTCTCCTAAATAGATAGATGAATTTGGAACTCTAAATCCTATATGGTTTGTAGTAGCTCTTTGAAACTTGACAAAATAGAGGAGTTCCTAGTTTTGTCTCTATGATTTGTTTCCGCTTCAAGTAGCCCTAAGCAGAGACTGTGGAAAAGTACTTTCATTGAGAGGGGTTGTCAAGCTTTTAAAAATTTACGAGTTTTCGCAATACCAGCAAATATTTTTTCACCCAATCGTGATGATACTTGGTGGTGAAGATCGGTAGACAAATCCCACTTGGCTCACCAAATTTTGTTCTTCTAGGTTGAAGCGTTCGTCTACAGTAGCAGTTTCTATATTTGGGTTTCACTCTGTTCTCTGCTATATAGATAGATGAATTTGAACTCTAAATCCAATGTGGTTTGTAGTACCTCTTTGAAACTTGACAAAATAAAGGAGTTCTCAATTTTGTCTCTATCGATTGTTTCCTCTTCAAGTAGCCCTGGCACAGACTGTGGAAAAGCACTTTCATTGAGACGGGTTGCCAAGCTTCTAAGAAATAACGAGTATATGAAATACCAGCAAATGTTTTTTCACCCAATCTTGATGATACTTGGTGGTAATGACAAGTACACAAATCCCACTTGACTCACCAAATTTTGTTCTTCTAGGTTGATGCGTTCGTTTTCAGTAGCAGTTTTTATTTTTAGGTTTCACTCTGTTCTCTCCTAAATAGATAGATGAATTTGGAACTCTAAATCCAACATGGTTTGTAGTATCTCTTCAAAAACTGACAAAATAAAGGAGTTCTCATTTTTGTCTCTATGGTTTGTTTCCTCTTCAAGTAGCCCTTGCACAGACTGTGGAAAAGCACTTTCATTGAGACGGGTTACCAAGCTTCTAAGAAATAACGAGTTTATGAAATACCACCAAATATTTTTTCACCCAATCTTGATGACACTTGGTGGAAAGGACAAGTACACAAATCCCACTTTTCTCACCAAATTTTGTTCTTCTAGGTTGATGCATTCGTCTACAGTAGCAGTTTTTATTTTTAGGTTATACTCTGTTCTCTCTTATATAGATAGATGAATTTGGAACTCTAAATCCACCATGGTTTGTAGTAGCTCTTTGAAACTTGACAATCTAAAGGAGTTCTCAATTTTGTCTCTATCATTATTTTCCGCTTCAAGTAGCCCTAAGCAGAGACTGTGGAAAAGCACTTTCATTGAGAGGGGTTGCAGGGCTCCTAAGAAATAACGAGTTTCCGAATTATCAGCAAATATTTATTCACCCAATCATGATGATACTTGGTGGTGAAGATCGGTACACAAATCGCACTTGGCTCACCAAATTTTGTTCTTCTAGGTTGAAGCGTTCGTTTACAGTAGCAGTTTGTATATTTAGGTTTCACTCTGTTCTCTCCTATATAGATAGATGAATTTGGAACTCTAAATCCAATATGGTTTGCAGTAGCTCTTTGAAACTTGACAAAATAAAGGAGTTCTCAGTTTTGTCTCTATGATTTATTTCCGCTTCAAGTAGCCCTAAGCAGTGACTGTGGAAAAGCACATTCATTGAGAGGGGTTGCCAAGCTTCCAAGAAATGACAAGTGTCCGAATTACCAGCAAATATTTTTTCACCCAATCTTGATGATACTTGGTGGTGATGATCAGTACACAATTCCCACTTGGCTAACCAAATTTTGTTCTTCTAGGTTGAAGCATTCGTCTACAGTAGCAGTTTTCATTTTTAGGTTTTACTCTGTTCTCTCCTATATAGATACATGAATTTGGAACTCTAAATCCAACATGGTTTGTAGTAGCTCTTTGAAACTTGACAAAATAAAGGAGTTCTCAGTTTTGTCTCTATGGTTTGTTTCCTCTTCAAGTAGCCCTAGGCACAGACTGTGGAAAAGCACTTTCATTGAGAGGGGTTGCCAAGCTTCTAAGAAATAACGAGTTTCCGAAATACCAGGAAATATTTTTTCATCCATTCTTGATGATACTTGGTGGTGATGATCCGTAAACAAGTCCCACTTGGCTCACCAAATTTTGTTCTTCTAGTTTGAAGCGTTCGTTTACAGTAGCAGTTTTTATATTTAGGTTTCACTCTGTTCTCTCCTATATAGATAGATGAATTTGGAACTCTAAATCCAACATGGTTTGTAGTAGCTCTTTGAAAGTTGACAAAATAAAGGAGTTCTCAGTTTTGTCTCTATAGATTGTTTCCTCTTCAAGTAGCCCTGGCACAGACTGTGGAAAAGCACTTTCATTGAGACGGGTTGCCAAGCTTCTAAGAAATAACGATTTTATGAAATACCAGCAAATATTTTTTCACACACTCTTGATGATAATTGGTGGTAAGGACAAGTACACAAATACCACTTGGCTCACCAAATTTTCTTCTTCTAGGTTGATGCATTCGTCTACAGTAGCAGTTTTTATTTTTAGGTTTTACTCTGTTCTCCCCTATATAGATAGATGAATTTGGAACTCTAAATCCAACATGGTTTGTAGTAGCTCTTTGAAACTTGACAAAACAAAGAGTTCTCAGTTTTGTCTCTATGATTTGTTTGGGCTTCAAGTAGCCCTAAGCAGAGACTGTGGAAAAGCACTTTCATTGAGAGGGGTTGCCAAGCTTCTGGAAATAACGAGTTTCCGAATTACCAGCAATTATTTTTTCACCCAATCTTGATGATTCTTGGTGGTGAAGATCGGTACACAAATCCCACTTGGCTCACCAAATTTTGTTCTTCTAGGTTGAAGCGTTCGTCTACAGTCGCATTTTTTATATTTAGGTTTCACTCTGTTCTGTCCTATATAGATTGATGAATTTGGAACTCTAAATCCAATATGGTTTATAGTAGCTCTTTGAAACTTGATATAATAAAGGAGTTCTCACTTTTGTCTCTATGATTTATATCCGCTTCAAGTAGCCCTAAGCAGAGACTGTGAAAAAGCACTTTCATTGAGAGGTGTTGCCAATCTTCCAAGAAATTACGAGTTTCTGAAATACCAGCAAATATTTTTTCACCCAATCTTGATGATACTTGGTGGTGATGATCCGTAAACAAATCCCACTTGGCTCACCAAATTTTGTTCTTCTAGGTTGAAGCGTTCGTTTACAGTAGCAGTTTTTATATTTAGGTTCCACTCTGTTCTCTCCTATATAGATAGATGTATTTCGAACTCTAAATCCAATATGGTTTGGGTAGCTCTTTGTAACTTGACAAAATAAAGGAGTTCTCAGTTTTGTCTCTATGATTTATTTCCGCTTCAAGTAGCCCTAAGCAGTGACTGTGGAAAAGCACATTCATTGAGAGGTTTTGCCAAGCTTCCAAGAAATGACGAGTTTCCGAATTACCAGCAAATATTTTTTCAGTCAATCTTGATGATACTTGGTGGTAATGATCAGTACACAAATCCCACTTGGCTCACCAAATTTTGTTCTTCTAGGTTGAAGCATTCGTCTACAGTAGCAGTTTTTAATTTTAGGTTTTACTCTGTTTTCTCCTATATAGATACATGAATTTGGAACTCTAAATCCAACATGGTGTGTAGTAGCTCTTTGAAACTTGACAATCTAAAGGAGTTCTCAGTTTTGTCTCTATGATTTGTTTGGGCTTCAAGTAGCCCTAAGCAGAGACTGTGGAAAAGCACTTTCATTGAGAGGGGTTGCCAAGCTTCTAAGAAATAACGGGTTTCCGAATTACCAGCAAATATTTTTTCACCCAATCTTTATGATACTTGGTGGTGAAGATCGGTACACAAATGCCACTTGGCTCACCAAATTTTGTTCTTCTAGGTTGATGCTTTTGTTTTCAGTAGCAGTTTTTATTTTTAGGTTTCACTCTGTTCTCTCCTAAATAGATAGATGAATTTGGAAATCTAAATCCAACATGGTTTGTAGTATCTCTTTGAAAATTGAAAATAAATGAGTTCTCAGTTTTGTCTCTATGGTTTGTTTCCTCTTCAAGTAGCCCTGGCACAGACTGTGGAAAAGCACTTTCATTGAGACGGGTTGCCAAGCTTCTAAGAAATAACGAGTTTATGAAATACCAGCAAATATTTTTTAACCCAATCTTGAAGATAATTGGTGGAAAGGACAAGTACACAAATCCCACTTTTTTCACCAAATTTTGTTCTTCTAGGTTGATGCATTCGTCTACAGTAGCAGTTTTTATTTTTAGGTTTTACTCTGTTCTCTCCTATATAGATAGATGAATTTGGAACTCTAAATCCAACATGGTTTGTAGTAGCTCTTTGAAACTTGACGAAATAAAGGAGTTCTCAGTTTTGTCTCTATGATTTGTTTCCGCTTCAAGTAGCCCTAAGCAGAGACTGTAAAAAAGCACTTTCATTTAGAGAGGTTGCCAAGCTTCCAAGATATTACGAGATTCCGAAATACCAGCAAATATTTTTTCACCCAATCTTGATGATACTTGGTGGTGATGATCCGTAAACAAATCCTACTTGGCTCACCAAATTTTGTTTTTCTAGGTTGAAGCGTTCGTTTACAGTAGCAGTTTTTATATTTAGGTTTCACTCTGTTCTCTCCTATATAGATAGATGAATTTGGAACTCTAAATCCAATATGGTTTGCAGTAGCTCTTTGAAACTTGACAAATAAAAGGAGTTCTCAGTTTTGTCTCTATGTTTTGTTTTCTCTTCAAGTAGTCCTAGGCACAGACTGTGGAAAAGCACTTTCATTGAGAAAGTTTGCCAAGGCTTCTAAGAAATAACGAGTTTCCGAAATTCCAGCAAATATTTTTTCACCGAATCTTGATGATACTTTGTGGTAATGATCAGTACACAAATCCCACTTGGCTTTCCAAATTTTGTTCTTCTATGTTGAAGCATTCGTCTACAGTAGCAGTTTTTATTTTTAGGTTTTACTCTGTTCTCTCCTAATAGATACATGAATTTGGAACTCTAAATCCAACATGGTTTGTATTAGCTCTTTGAAACTTGACAATCTAAAGGAGTTCTCAGTTTTGTCTCTAGGATTTGTTTGGGCTTCAAGTAGCCCTAAGCAGAGACTGTGGAAAAGCACTTTCTTTGAGAGGGGTTGCCAAGCTTCTAAGAAATAACGAGTTTCCGAATTACCAGCAAATATTTTTTCACCCAATCTTGATGATACTTGGTGGTGAAGATGGGTACACAAATCCCACTTGGCTCAGCAAATTTTGTTCTTCTAGGTTGAATCGTTCGTCTACTGTAGCAGTTTTTATATTTGGATTTCACTCTGTTCTCTGCTATATAGATAGATGAATTTGAACTCTAAATCCAATATGGTTTGTAGCACATCTTTGAAACTTGACAAAATAAAGGAGTTCTCAGATTTGTCTCTATCGATTGTTTCCTCTTCAAGTAGCCATGGCACAGACTGTGGAAAAGCACTTTCATTGAGACGGGTTGCCAAGCTTCTAAGAAATAACGAGTATATGAAATACCAGCAAATATTTTTTCACCCAATCTTGATGATACTTGGTGGTAAGGACAAGTACACAAATCCCACTTGACTCACCAAATTTTGTTCTTCTAGGTTGATGCGTTCGTTTTCAGTAGCAGTTTTTATTTTTAGGTTTCACTCTGTTCTCTCCTAAATAGATAGATGAATTTGGAACTCTAAATCCAACATGGTTTGTAGTATCTCTTTGAAAATTGAAAATAAATGAGTTCTCAGTTTTGTCTCTATGGTTTGTTTCCTCTTCAAGTAGCCCTGCCACAGACTGTGGAAAAGCACTTTCATTGAGACGGGTTGCCAAGCTTCTAAGAAATAACGAGTTTATGAAATACCAGCAAATATTTTTTCACCCAATCTTGATGATAATTTGGTGGAAAGGACAAGTACACAAATCCCACTTTTTTCACCAAATTTTGTTCTTCTAGGTTGATGCATTCGTCTACAGTAGCAGTTTTTATTTTTAGGTTTTACTCTGTTCTCTCCTATATAGATAGATGAATTTGGAACTCTAAATCCAACATGGTTTGTAGTAGCTCTTTGAAACTTGACGAAATAAAGGAGTTCTCAGTTTTGTCTCTATGATTTGTTTCCGCTTCAAGTAGCCCTAAGCAGAGACTGTAAAAAAGCACTTTCATTGAGAGGGGTTGCCAAGCTTCCAAGAAATTACGAGTTTCCGAAATACCAGCAAATATTTTTTCACCCAATCTTGATGATACTTGGTGGTGATGATCCGTAAACAAATCCCACTTGGCTCACCAAATTTTGTTCTTCCAGGTTGAAGCGTTCGTTTACAGTAGCAGTTTTTATATTTAGGTTTTACTCTGTTCTCTCCTATATAGATAGATGAATTTGGAACTCTAAATCCAATATGGTTTGCAGTAGCTCTTTGAAACTTGACAAAATAAAGGAGTTCTCAGTTTTGTCTCTATGGTTTGTTTCCTCTTCAAGTAGCCCTAGGCACAGACTGTGGAAAAGCACTTTTATTGAGAGGGGTTGCCAAGCTTCTAAGAAATAACGAGTTTCCGAAATACCAGCACATATTTTTTCACCCAATCTTGATGATACTTGGTGGTAATGATCGGTACACAAATCCCACTTGACTCACCAAATATTGTTCTTCTAGGTTGATGCGTTCGTTTTCAGTAGCAGTTTTTATTTTTAGGTTTCACTCTGTTCTCTCCTATATAGATACTGCATTTGGAACTCTGAATCCAACATGGTTTGTAGTAGCTCTTTGAAACTTGACAAAATAAAGAAGTTCTCAGTTTTGTCTCTGTGGATTGTTTCCACTTCAAGTCGCACTAGGCACTAACTGTGGAGAAGCATTTTAATTGAGAGTGGTTGCCAAGCTTCTAAGAAATAACAAGTTTCTGAAATACCAGCAAATATTTGTTCACCCAATCTTGATGATACTTGGTGGTGATGATCGGAACACAAATCCCAGTTGGCTCACCAAATTTTGTTCTTCTAGGTTGAAGCGTTCGTCTTCAGTAGCAGTTTTTATATTTAGGTTTCACTCTGTTCTCTCCAAAATAGATAGATGAATTTGGAACTCTAAATCCAACATGGTTTGTAGTAGCTATTTGAACCTTGACAAAATAAAAGAGTTCTCAGTTTTGTCTCTGTGGTTTCTTTCCTCCTCGAGTAGCCCTAGGAACAGACTGTGGAAAAGCATTTTCATTGAGAGTGGTTGCCAAGCTTCCAAGAAATTACGAGTTTCTGAAATACCAGCAAATATATTTTCACCCAATCTTGCTGATACTTAGGGGTAAGGACAAGTACACAAATCCCACTAGGCTCACCAAATTTTGTTATTCTAGGTTGAAGCGTTCGTCTACAGTAGCAGTTTTTATGTTTAGGTTTCACTCTGTTCTCTGCTATATAGATAGATGAATTTGGAACTCTAAATCAAACATGGTTTGTAGTAGCTCTTTGAAACTTGACAATAAAAGTAGTTCTCAGTTTTGTCTCTATGTTTTGTTTTCTTCTTCAAGTAGTCTTAAGCACAGACTGTGGAAAAGCACTTTCATTGAGAGGGGTTGCCAATCTTCTAAAAACTAACGAGTTTCCGAAATACCAGCAAATATTTTTTCACCGAATCTTGATGATACTAGGTGGTAATAATCAGTACACAAATCCCACTTGGCTTACCAAATTTTGTTCTTCTAGTTTGAAGCATTCGTTTACAGTAGCCCTTTTTATTTTTAGGTTTCACTCTGTTCTCTCCGATATAGATAGATGAATTTGGAACTCTAAATCCAACAGAGTTTGTAGTAGCTCTTTGAAACCTGACAAAATAAATTAGTTCTCAGTTTTGTCTCTATGATTTGTTTCTGCTTCAAGTAGCCCTAAGCAGTGACTGTGGAAAAGCACATTCATTGAGAGGGGTTGCCAAGCTTCCAAGAAATGACGAGTTTCCGAAATACCAGCAAATATTTTTTCACCCAATGTTGATGATACTAGGTGGAAATGACAAGTCCACAAATCCCACTTGGATCACCAAATTTTGTTCTTCTAGGTTGAAGAGTTCGTCTACAGTAGCAGTTTTTATATTTAGGTTTCACAATGTTCTCTCCTATATTGATAGATAAATTTGGAACCCTAAATCCAACATGGTTTGTATTAGCTCTTTGAAACTTGACAAAATAAAGGAGTTCTCAGTTTTTTTCTATGGTTTGTTTCCTCTTCATGTACCCTAGGCACAGACTGTGGAAAAGCACTTTCATTGAGAGGGGTTGCCAAGCTTCTAAGAAATAACGAGTTTCCGAAATACCAGCAAATATTTTGTCACCCAATCTTGATGATACTTGGTGGTAATGATCAGTACACAAATCCCACTTGGCTCACCAAAGTTTGTTCTTCTAGGTTGAAGCGGTCATTTATAATAGCAGTTTTTATTTCTGGGTTTCACTCTGTTCTCTCCTATAAAGGTAGATGAATTGGAACTCTAAATCCAACATGGTGTGTAATAGCTCTTTGAAACTTGACATAATAAATGAGTTCTGAGTTTTGTCTCTATGATTTGTTTCCGCTTATGTAGCCCTAAGCAGAGACTGTGGGAATGCCCTTTCATTGAAAAGGGTTGCCAAGCTTCCAAGAAATAACGAGTTTCCGAAGTAGCAGCAAATATTTTTTCACCAAATGTTGATGATACGTTGTGGTAATGACAAGTACACAAATCCAACTTGGCTCACCAAATTTTGTTCTTCTAGGTTGAAGCGTTCGTCTACAGTAGAAGTTTTTATAATTAGGTTTCCCTCTGTTCTCTCCTATATAGATAGATGAATTTGGAACTCTAAATCCAACACGGTGTGTAGTAGCTCTTTGAAAATTGACAAAATAAAGGAGTTCTCAGTTTTGTCTCTAAGGTTTGTTTTCTCTTCAAGTAGCCCTAGGCAAAGACTTTGGAAAAGCACTTTCATTGAGAGGTGTTGCCAAGCTTCTAAGAAATAACGAGTTTCCGAAATACCAGCAAATATTTTTTCACCCAATCTTGATGATACTTGGTGGTAATGATCAGTAAACAAATCGCACTTGGCTCACCAGATTTTGTTCTTGTAGGTTGAAGCGTTCGTCTACAGTAGCAGTTTTTATTTTTAGGTTTCACTCTGTTCTCTCCTATATAGATAAATGAATTTGGAACACTAAATCCAACATGGTTTGCAGTAGCTCTTTGAAACTTGAGAAAATAAAGGAGTTCTCAGGTTGTCTCTATGGTTTGCTTCCTCTTCAAGTAGCCTTAAGCAGAGACTGTGAAAAAGCACTTTCATTTAAAGGGGTTGCAAAGTTTCCGAGAAATTACGAGTTTCCGAAATACAAGCAAATATTTTTTCACCCAATCTTGATGATACGTGGTGGTAATGACAAGTCCACAAATCCCACTTGGATCACCAAATTTTGTTCTTCTAGCTTGAAGCGTTCGTCTACAGTAGTAGTTTTTATATTTAGGTTTCACTCTGTTCTCTCCTATATAGATAGATGAATTTGGAACTCTAAATCCAACATGGTGTGTAGTAGCTCTTTGAAAATTGACAAAATAAAGGAGTTCTCAGTTTTGTCTCTAAGGTTTGTTTTCTCTTCAAGTAGCCCTAGGCAAAGACTTTGGAAAAGCACTTTCATTGAGAGGTGTTGCCAAGCTTCTAAGAAATAACGAGTTTCAGAAATACCAGCAAATATTTTTTCACCCAATCTTGATGATACTTGGTGGTAATGATCAGTAACCAAATCGCACTTGGCTCACCAGATTTTGTTCTTGTAGGTTGAAGCGTTCGTCTACAGTAGCAGTTTTTATTTTTAGGTTTCACTCTGTTCTCTCCTATATAGATAAATGAATTTGGAACACTAAATACAACATGGTTTGCAGTAGCTCTTTGAAACTTGAGAAAATAAAGGAGTTCTCAATTTTGTCTCTATGGTTTGCTTCCTCTTCAAGTAGCCTTAAGCAGAGACTGTGAAAAAGCACTTTCATTTAAAGGGGTTGCAAAGTTTCCGAGAAATTACGAGTTTCCGAAATACAAGCAAATATTTTTTCACCCAATCTTGATGATACGTGATGGTAATGACAAGTCCACAAATCCCACTTGGATAACCAAATTTTGTTCTTCTAGCTTGAAGCGTTCGTCTACAGTAGTAGTTTTTATATTTAGGTTTCACTCTGTTCTCTCCTATATAGATGAATTTGGAACTCCAATTCCAACATGGTGTGTAGTAGCTCTTTGAAACTTGACAAAATAAAGTAGTTGTCAGTTTTGTCTCTATGGTTTGTTTCCTCTTCAAGTAGCCCTAGGCACAGACTTTGGAAAACCACTTTCATTCAGAGGGGCTGCCAAGCTTCTAAGAAATAACTAGTTTCCGAAATACCAGAAAATACTTTTTCACCCAATCTTGATAATACTTGGTGTTAATGATCGGTACACAAATCACACTTGACTCACCAAATTTTGTTCTTCTACTTTGAAGCGTTCGTCTACAGTAGCAGTTTTTATTTTTAGGTTTCCCTCTGTCCTCTCCTATATAGATAGATGAATTTGGAACTCTAAATCCAACATGGTGTGTAGTAGCTCTTTGCAAAAAATAAAGAAGTTCTCAGTTTTGTCTCTATGGTTTGTTTCTTCTTCAAGTAGCCCTAGGCACAGCCTGTGGAAAAGCACTTTCATTGAGAGGGGTTGCTATGCTTCTAAAAAATAACGAGTTCCCGAAATACCAGCGAATATTTTTTCACTCAATGTTGATGATACTTGGTGGTAATGATCAGTACACAAATCCCACTTGGCTCACCAAATTTTGTTCTTCTAGGTTGAAGCATTCGTCTACAGTAGCAGTTTTTATTTTTAGGTGTCACTCTTTTCTCTAGTGTCTAGATAGATGAATTTGGAACTCTAAATCCAACATGGTTTGTAGTAGCTCTTTGAAACTTGACAAAATAAATGAGTTCTCAGTTTGGTCTCTATGGTTTGTTTTCTCTTCAAGTAGCCCTTGGCACAGACTGTGGAAAAGCACTTTCATTGAGATGGGTTGCCAAGCTTCTAAGAAATAATGAGTTTCCGAAATACCAGCAAATATTTTTTCACCCAATCTTGATGATACTTGGTGGTAATGATAAGTACACTAATCCCACTAGGCTCACCAAATTTTGTTCTTCTAGGTTGAAGCGTTCCTCTACAGTAGCAGTATTTATATTTTGGTTCCCTCTGTTCTCTCCTATATAGATAGATGAATTTGGAACTCTAAATCCAACATGGTTTGTAGTAGCTCTTTGAAACTTGACAAAATAAAGGAGTTCCCAGTTTTGTCTCTATGGTTTGTTTCCTCTTCAAGTAGCCCAAAGCAGAGACTGTGGAAAAGCACTTTCATTGAAAGGGCTTGCAAAGCTTCCAAGAAATTACGAGTTTCTGAAATACCAGCAAATCTTTTTTCACCCAATCTTGATGATACGTGGTGCTAATGACAAGTACACAAATCCCACTTGGCTCACCAAATTTTGTTCTTCTAGGTTGAATCGTTCGTCTACAGGAGCAGTTTTTATATTTAGGTTTCACTCTGTTCTCTCCTATATAGATAGATTAATTTGGAACTCTAAATCCAACTTGGTTTGTAGTAGCTCTTTGAAACTTGACAAAATAAAGGAGTTCTCAGTTTTGTCTCTATGGTTTGTTTTCTCTTCAAGTAGCCCTAGGCATAGACGGTGGAAAAGCACTTTCATTGAGAGGGGTTGCCAAGCTTCTAAGAAATAACGAGTTTCCGAAATACCAGCAAATATTTTTTCACCCAATCTTGATGATACTTGGTGGTAATGATCAGTACACAAATCGGACTTGGCTCACCAAATTTTGTTCTTCTAGGTTTAAGCGTTCGTCTACAGTAGCAGTTTTTACATTTCGATTTCCCTCTGTTCTCTCCTATATAGATAGATGAATTTGGAACTCTAAATCCAATATCGATTGTAGTAGCTCTTTGAAATTTGACAAAATAAAAAAGTTCTCAGTTTTGTCTCTATGATTTGTAACCGCTTCAAGTAGCCCTAAGCAGAGACTGTGGAAAAGCACTTTCATTGAGAGGGTTTGCCAAGCTTCCAAGAAATTACGAGTTTCCGAAAAAACAGCAAATATTTTTTCACCCAGTCTTGATGATACTGGGTGGTAATGATCGGTACACAAATCCCACTTGGCTCACCAAATTTTGTTCTTCTAGGTTGAAGCGTTCGTTTACAGTAGCTGTTTTTATTTTTAGGTTTCACTCTGTTCTCTCCTATATAGATAGATGATTTTGGAACTCTAAATCCAACATGGTTTGTAGTAGCTCTTTGAAACTTGACAAAATAAAGGAGTTCTCAGTTTTGTCTCTATGGTTTCTTTCCTCTTCAAGTAGCCCTAAGCAAAGACTGTGGAAAAGCACTTTCATGGAAAGGGGTTGCAAAGCTTCCAAGAAATTACGAGTTTCCGAAATACGAGCAAATATTTTTTCACCCAATCTTGATGATGCGCGGTGGTAATGACAAGTTCATAAATCCCACTTGGCTCACCAAATTTTGTTCTTCTAGGTTTAAGCGTTCGTCTACAGTAGCAGTTTTTATATTTAGGTTTCACTCCGTTCTATCCTATATAGACAGATGAATTTGGAACTCTAAATCCAACATGGTTTGCAGTAGCTCAATGAAACTTGACAAAATAAAGGAGTTAACAGTTTTGTCTCTATGGTTTATTTCCGCTTCAAGTAGCCCTAGGCACAGACTGTGGAAAAGCACTTTCATTGAGTGGGGTTGTGAAGCTTCTAAGAAATAACGAGGTTCCGAAATACCAGCAAATATTTTTTCACCCAATCTTGATGATACTTGGTGGTAATGATCGGTACACAAATCACACTTGACTCACGAAATTTTGTTCTTCTAGGTTGAAGCGTTCGTCTACAGTAGCAGTTTATATTTTTAGGTTTCACTCTGTCCTCTCCTATATAGATAGATGAATTTGGAACTCTAAATCCAACATGCTGTGTAGTAGCTCATTGATACTTCACAAAATAAAGGAGTTCTCAGTTTTGTCTCTATGGTTTGTTTCGTCTTCAAGTAGCCCTAGGCACAGACTGTGGAAAAGCACTTTCATTGAGAGGGGATGCCAAGCTTCTAAAACAATAACGAGTTTTTGAAATACCAGCAAATATTTTTTCACCCAATGTTGATGATACTTGGTGGTAATGATCAGTACACAAATCCCACTTGGCTCACCAAATTTTTTTCTTCTAGGTTGAAGCGTTCGTTTACAGTAGCAGTTTTTATTTTTAGGTGTCACTCTTTTCTCTCCTATATAGATAGATGAATTTGGACCTCTGAATCCAACATGGTTTGTAGTAGCTCTTTGAAACTTGACAAAATAAAGGAGTTCTCAGTTTTGTCTCTATGGTTTGTTTCCTCTTCAAGTAGCCCTAGGCACACACTGTGGAAAAGCACTTTCATTGGAAGGGGTTGCAAAGCTTCCAAGAAAGTACGAGTTTCCGAAATACCAGCAAATATTTTTTTCACCCAATCTTGATGATACTTTGTGTAATGATCAGTACAAAAATCCCACTTGGCTCACCAAATTTTGTTCTCTAGGTTTAAGAGTTCGTCTACAGTAGCAGTTATTACATGTAGGTTTCCTTCTGTTCTCTCCTATATAGATAGATGAATTTGGAACTCTAAATCCAACATGGTTTTTAGTAGCTTTTTGAAAATTGATAAAATAAAGGAGTTCTCAGTTTTTTTCTCTATGATTGGTTTCCTCTTCAAGTAGCCCTAGCCACAGACTGTGTAAAAGAACTTTCACTGAGTGGGGTAGCCAAGCTTCTAAGAAATAACTAGTATCCGAAATAATAGCAAATATTTTTTCACCCAATCTTGATGATACTTGGTGGTAATGATCAGTATACAAATCCCACTTGGCTCATCAGATTTTGTACTTCAAGGTTGAAGCGTTCGTCTACAGTAGCAGCTTTTATATTTAGGTTTCACTCTGTTCTCTCCTATATAGATAGATGAATTTGGAACTCTAAATCCAACATGGTTTCTAGTAGCTCCTTGAAACTTGACAAAATAAGGAGTTCCCAGTTTTGTCTTTATGGTTTGTTTCCTCTTCAAGTATCTCTAGGCACAGATGTGGAAAAGCACTTTCATTGAATCGGGTTGCCAAGCTTCTAAGGAAGAACGAGTTTCCGAAATAATAGCAAATATTTTTTCACCCAATCTTGATGATGCGTGGTGGTAATGATGAGTAAACAAATCGCCTTGGCTCACCAGATTTTGTTCTTGTAGGTTGAAGCGTTCGTCTACAGTAGCAGTTTTTATTTTTAGGTTTCACTCTGTTCTCTCCTATATAGATAAATGAATTTGGAACAGTAAATCCAACATGGTTTGCAGTAGCTCTTTGAAACTTTAGAAAATAAAGGAGTTCTCAGTTTTGTCTCTATGGTTTGTTTCCTCTTCCAGTAGCCGTAGGCACAGACTGTGGAAAATCAATTTCATTGAGACTGGTTGCCAAGCTTCTAAGACATAACGAGTTTAGGAAATACCAGCAAATATTTTTTCACCCAATCTTGATGATACTTGGTGGTAAGGACAAGTACACAAATCCCACTTGGCTCACCAAATTTTGTTCTTCTAGGTTGAAGCATTCGTCTACAGTAGCAGTTTTTATTTTTCGGTTTTACTCTGTTCTCTCCTTTATAGATAGATGAATTTGAAACTCTAAATCCAACATGGTTTGTAGTAGCTCTTTGAAACTTGACAAAATAAAGGAGTTCTCAGTTTTGTCTCTATGATTTGTTTCCGCTTCAAGTATCCTAAGCAGAGACCGTGGAAAAGCACTTTCATTGAGAGGGGTTGCCAAGCTTCTAAGAAATAACGAGTTTCCGAATTACCAGCAAATATTTTTTCACCCAATCTTGATGATACTTGGTAGTGAAGATAGGTACACAAATCCCACTTGGCTCACCAAATTTTGTTCTTCTAGGATGAAGCATTCGTCTACAGTAGCAGTTTTTATATTTAGGTTTCACTCTGTTCTCTCCTATATAGATAGATGAATTTGGAACTCTAAATCCAACATGGTTTGTAGTAGCTCTTTGAAACTTGACAAAATAAAGTAGTTCTCAGTTTTGTCTCTATGTTTTGTTTTCTCTTCAAGTAGTCCTAGGCACAGACTGTGGAAAAGTACTTTCATTGAGAGGGTTTGCCAAGCTTCTAAGAAATAACGAGTTTCCGAAATTCCAGCAAATATTTTTTCACCGAATCTTGATGATACTTGGTGGTAATGATCAGTACACAAATCCCACTTGGCTTTCCAAATTTTGTTCTTCTATGTTGAAGCGTTCGTTTACAGTAGCAGTTTTTATATTTAGGTTTCACTCTGTTCTCTCCAAAATAGATAGATGAATTTGGAACTCTAAATCCAACTTGGTTTGTAGTAGCTATTTGAAACTTGACAAAATGAAAGAGTTCTCAGTTTTGTCTCTGTTTTTTCTTTCCTCCTCAAGTAGCCCTAGGCACAGACTGTGGAAAAGCATTTTCATTGAGAGCAGTTGCCAAGCTTCCAAGAAATTACGAGTTTCTGAAATACCAGCAAATATTTTTTCACCCAATCTTGATGATACTTAGGGGTAAGGACAAGTACACAAATCCCACTAGGCTCACCAAATTTTGTTCTTCTAGGTTGAAGCGTTCCTCTACAGTAGCAGTTTTTAGGTTTAGGTTTCACTCTGTTCTCTGCTATATAGATAGATGAATTTGGAACTCTGTATCCAACATGGTTTGTAGTAGCTCTTTGAAACTTGACAAAAAAAGTAGTTCTCAGTTTTGTCTCTATGTTTTGTTTCTTCTTCAAGTATTCCTAGGCACAGACTGTGGAGAAGCACTTTCATTGAGATTGGTTGCCAAGCTTCTAAGAAATAACGAGTTTCCGAAATACCAGCAAATATTTTTGCACCGAATCTTGATGATACTTGGTGGTAATGATCAGTACAAAAATCCCACTTGGCTTACCAAATTTTGTTCTTCTAGTTTGAAGCATTCGTTTACAGTAGCCCTTTTTATTTTTAGGTTTCACACTGTTCTCTCCTATATAGATAGATGAATTTGGAACTCTAAATCCAACAGGGTTTGTAGTAGCTCTTTGAAACTTGACAAAATAAAGGAGTTCTCAGTTTTGTCTCTATGATTTGTTTCTGCTTCAAGTAGCCCTAAGCAGTGACTGTGGAAAAGCACATTCATTGAGAGGGGTTGCCAAGCTTCCAAGAAATGACGAGTTTCCGAAATACCAGCAAATATTTTTTCACCCAATGTTGATGATACTAGGTGGTAATGTCAAGTCCACAAATCCCACTTGGATCACCAAATTTTGTTCTTCTAGGTTGAAGCGTTCGTCTACAATAGCAGTTTTTATATTTAGGTTTCACAATGTTCTCTCCTATATAGATAGATGAATTTGGAACTCTAAATCCAACATGGTTTGTAGTAGCTCTTTGAAACTTGAAAAAATAAAGGAGTTCTCAGTTTTGTCTCTATGGTTTGTTTCCTCTTCAAGTAGCCCTAGGGACAGACTGTGGAAAAGCACTTTCATTCAGAGGGGCTGCCAAGCTTCTAAGAAAAAACGAGTTTCCGAAATACCAGGAAACACTTTTCCACCCAATCTTGATGATACTTGGTGGTAATGATCGGTACACAAATCACACTTGGCTCACCAAATTTTGTTCTTCTACTTTGAAGCGTTCGTCTACAGTAGCAGTTTTTATTTTTAGGTTTCACTCTGTCCTCTCCTATATAGATAGATGAATTTGGAACTCTAAATCCAACATGGTGTGTAGTAGCTCTTTGCACAAAATAAAGGAGTTCTCAGTTTTTTCTCTATGGTTTGTTTACTCTCGAGTAGCCCTTGGCACAGACTGTGGAAAAGCACTTTCATTGAGATGGGTTGCCAAGCTTCTAATAAATAACGAGTGTCCGAAATACCAGCAAAGATTTTTTCACCCAATCTTGATGATACTTGGTGGTAATGATCAGTACACAAATGCCACTTGGCTCACCAAATTTTGTTCTTCTAGGTTGAAGCGTTCGTCTACAGTAGCAGTATTTATATTTTGGTTTCCCTCTGTTCTCTCCTATATAGATGGATGAATTTGGAACTCTAAATGCTACATGGTTTGTAGTAGCTCTTTGAAACTTGACAAAATATAGGAGTTCCCAGTTTTGTCTCTATGGTTTGTTTCCTCTTCAAGTAGCCCAAAGCAGAGACTGTGGAAAAGCACTTTCATTGAAAGTGCTTGCAAAGCTTCCAAGAAATTACGAGTTTCTGAAATACCAGCAAATCTTTTTTCACCCAATCTTGATGATACGTGGTGCTAATGACAAGTACACAAATCCCCCTTGGCTCACCAAATTTTGTTCTTCTAGGTTGAATCGTTCGTCTACAGGAGCAGTTTTTATATTTAGGTTTCTCTCTGTTCTCTCCTATATAGATAGATTAATTTGGAACTCTAAATCCAACTTGGTTTGTAGTAGTTCTTTGAAACTTGAGAAAATAAAGGAGTTCTCAGTATTGTCTCTATGGTTTGTTTTCTCTTCAAGTAGCCCTAGGCATAGACGGTGGAAAAGCACTTTCATTGAGAGGGGTTGCCAAGCTTCTAAGAAATAACGAGTTTCCGAAATACCAGCAAATATTTTTTCACCCAATATTGATGATACTTGGTGGTAATGATCAGTACACAAATCCGACTTGGCTCACCAAATGTTGTTCTTCTAGGTTTAAGCGTGCGTCTACAGTAGCAGATTTTACATTTAGGTTTCCCTCTGTTCTCTCCTATATAGATAGATGAATTTGGAACTCTAAATCCAACATGGTTTGTAGTAGCTCTTTGAAACTTGACAAAATAAAGGAGTTCTCAGTTTTGTCTCTATGGTTTGTTTCCTCTTCAAGTAGCCCAAAGCAGAGACTGTGGAAAAGCACTTTCATTGGAAGGGGTTGCAAAGCTTCCAAGAAATTACGAGTTTCCGAAATACCAGCAAATATTTTTTTCACCCAATCTTGATGATACTTTGTGGTAATGATCAGTACAAAAATCCCACTTGGCTCACCAAATTTTGTTCTCTAGGTTTAAGAGTTCGTCTACAGTACAGTTATTACATGTAGGTTTCCTTCTGTTCTCTCCTATATAGATAGATGAATTTGGAACTCTAAATCCAACATGGTTTTTAGTAGCTTTTTGAAACTTGATAAAATAAAGGAGTTCTCAGTTTTTTCTCTATGATTGGTTTCCTCTTTAGGTAGCCCTAGGCACAGACTGTGTAAAAGAACTTTCACTGAGTGGGGTAGCCAAGCTTCTAAGAAATAACGAGTATCCGAAATAATAGCAAATATTTTTTCACCCATTCTTGATGATACTTGGTGGTAATGATCAGTATACAAATCCCACTTGGCTCATCAGATTTTGTACTTCAAGGTTGAAGCGTTCGTCTACAGTAGCAGCTTTTATATTTAGGTTTCACTCTGTTCTCTCCTATATAGATAGATGAATTTGGAACTCTAAATCCAACATGGTTTCTAGTAGCTCCTTGAAACTTGACAAAATAAAGGAGTTCCCAGTTTTGTCTTTATGGTTTGTTTCCCCTTCAAGTATCTCTAGGCACAGATGTGGAAAAGCACTTTTCATTGAATCGGGTTGCCAAGCTTCTAAGGAAGAACGAGTTTCCGAAATAATAGCAAATATTTTTTCACCCAATCTTGATGATGCGTGGTGGTAATGATCAGTAAACAAATCGCACTTGGCTCACCAGATTTTGTGCTTGTAGGTTGAAGCGTTCGTCTACAGTAGCAGTTTTTATTTTTAGGTTTCACTCTGTTCTCTCCTATATAGATAAATGAATTTGGAACACTAAATCCAACATGGTTTGCAGTAGCTCTTTGAAACTTTAGAAAATAAAGGAGTTCTCAGTTTTGTCTCTATGGTTTGTTTCCTCTTCCAGTAGCCGTAGGCACAGACTGTGGAAAATCAATTTCATTGAGACTGGTTGCCAAGCTTCTAAGACATAACGAGTTTAGGAAATACCAGCAAATATTTTTTCACCCAATCTTGATGATACTTGGTGGTAAGGACAAGTACACAAATCCCACTTGGCTCACCAAATTTTGTTCTTCTAGGTTGAAGCATTCGTCTACAGTAGCAGTTTTTATTTTTCGGTTTTACTCTGTTCTCTCCTTTATAGATAGATGAATTTGAAACTCTAAATCCAACATGGTTTGTAGTAGCTCTTTGAAACTTGACAAAATAAAGGAGTTCTCAGTTTTGTCTCTATGATTTGTTTCCGCTTCAAGTATCCTAAGCAGAGACCGTGGAAAAGCACTTTCATTGAGAGGGTTTGCCAAGCTTCTAAGAAATAACGAGTTTCCGAAATTCCAGCAAATATTTTTCACCGAATCTTGATGATACTTGGTGGTAATGATCAGTACACAAATCCCACTTGGCTTTCCAAATTTTGTTCTTCTATGTTGAAGCGTTCGTTTACAGTAGCAGTTTTTATATTTAGGTTTCACTCTGTTCTCTCCAAAATAGATAGATGCATTTGGAACTCTAAATCCAACTTGGTTTGTAGTAGCTATTTGAAACTTGACAAAATGAAAGAGTTCTCAGTTTTGTCTCTGTTTTTTCTTTCCTCCTCAAGTAGCCCTAGGCACAGACTGTGGAAAAGCATTTTCATTGAGAGCAGTTGCCAAGCTTCCAAGAAATTACGAGTTTCTGAAATACCAGCAAATATTTTTTCACCCAATCTTGATGATACTTAGGGGTAAGGACAAGTACACAAATCCCACTAGGCTCACCAAATTTTGTTCTTCTAGGTTGAAGCGTTCCTCTACAGTAGCAGTTTTTAGGTTTAGGTTTCACTCTGTTCTCTGCTATATAGATAGATGAATTTGGAACTCTGTATCCAACATGGTTTGTAGTAGCTCTTTGAAACTTGACAAAAAAAGTAGTTCTCAGTTTTGTCTCTATGTTTTGTTTCTTCTTCAAGTATTCCTAGGCACAGACTGTGGAGAAGCACTTTCATTGAGATTGGTTGCCAAGCTTCTAAGAAATAACGAGTTTCCGAAATACCAGCAAATATTTTTGCACCGAATCTTGATGATACTTGGTGGTAATGATCAGTACAAAAATCCCACTTGGCTTACCAAATTTTGTTCTTCTAGTTTGAAGCATTCGTTTACAGTAGCCCTTTTTATTTTTAGGTTTCACACTGTTCTCTCCTATATAGATAGATGAATTTGGAACTCTAAATCCAACAGGGTTTTGTAGTAGCTCTTTGAAACTTGACAAAATAAAGGAGTTCTCAGTTTTGTCTCTATGATTTGTTTCTGCTTCAAGTAGCCCTAAGCAGTGACTGTGGAAAAGCACATTCATTGAGAGGGGTTGCCAAGCTTCCAAGAAATGACGAGTTTCCGAAATACCAGCAAATATTTTTTCACCCAATGTTGATGATACTAGGTGGTAATGTCAAGTCCACAAATCCCACTTGGATCACCAAATTTTGTTCTTCTAGGTTGAAGCGTTCGTCTACAGTACCAGTTTTTATATTTAGGTTTCACAATGTTCTCTCCTATATAGATAGATGAATTTGGAACTCTAAATCCAACATGGTTTGTAGTAGCTCTTTGAAACTTGAAAAAATAAAGGAGTTCTCAGTTTTGTCTCTATGGTTTGTTTCCTCTTCAAGTAGCCCTAGGGACAGACTGTGGAAAAGCACTTTCATTCAGAGGGGCTGCCAAGCTTCTAAGAAAAAAACGAGTTTCCGAAATACCAGGAAACACTTTTCCACCCAATCTTGATGATACTTGGTGGTAATGATCGGTACACAAATCACACTTGGCTCACCAAATTTTGTTCTTCTACTTTGAAGCGTTCGTCTACAGTAGCAGTTTTTATTTTTAGGTTTCACTCTGTCCTCTCCTATATAGATAGATGAATTTGGAACTCTAAATCCAACATGGTGTGTAGTAGCTCTTTGCACAAAATAAAGGAGTTCTCAGTTTTTTCTCTATGGTTTGTTTACTCTCGAGTAGCCCTTGGCACAGACTGTGGAAAAAGCACTTTCATTGAGATGGGTTGCCAAGCTTCTAATAAATAACGAGTGTCCGAAATACCAACAAATATTTTTTCACCCAATCTTGATGATACTTGGTGGTAATGATCAGTACACAAATGCCACTTGGCTCACCAAATTTTGTTCTTCTAGGTTGAAGCGTTCGTCTACAGTAGCAGTATTTATATTTTGGTTTCCCTCTGTTCTCTCCTATATAGATGGATGAATTTGGAACTCTAAATGCTACATGGTTTGTAGTAGCTCTTTGAAACTTGACAAAATATAGGAGTTCCCAGTTTTGTCTCTATGGTTTGTTTCCTCTTCAAGTAGCCCAAAGCAGAGACTGTGGAAAAGCACTTTCATTGAAAGTGCTTGCAAAGCTTCCAAGAAATTACGAGTTTCTGAAATACCAGCAAATCTTTTTTCACCCAATCTTGATGATACGTGGTGCTAATGACAAGTACACAAATCCCCCTTGGCTCACCAAATTTTGTTCTTCTAGGTTGAATCGTTCGTCTACAGGAGCAGTTTTTATATTTAGGTTTCTCTCTGTTCTCTCCTATATAGATAGATTAATTTGGAACTCTAAATCCAACTTGGTTTGTAGTAGTTCTTTGAAACTTGAGAAAATAAAGGAGTTCTCAGTATTGTCTCTATGGTTTGTTTTCTCTTCAAGTAGCCCTAGGCATAGACGGTGGAA
>NW_027513146.1:42939-70075 GCF_048772815.1 Callospermophilus lateralis
CAACCTAGAAGAACAAAATTTGGTGAGCCAAGTGGGATTTTTGTACCGATCATTACCACCACGTATCATCACGATTGGGTGAAAAAATATTTGCTGGTATTTCGGAAACTCGTAATTTCTTGGAAGCTTGGCAACCCCTTTCAATGAAAGTGCTTTTCCACAGTCTCTGCTTAGGGCTACTTGAAGAGGAAACAAACCATAGAGACAAAACTGAGAACTACTTTTTTTGTCATGTTTCAAAGAGCGACTATAAACCATGTTGGATTTAGAGTTCCAAATTCATCTATCTATATAGGAGAGAACAGAGGGAAACCTAAATATAAAAACGACTACTGTAGATGAACGTTTCAACCTAAAAGAACAAAATTTTGGTGACCAAGTGGGATTTGTGTACTGATCATTACCACCAAGTATCATCAAGACTGGGTGAAAAAATATTTGCTGGTATTTCGGAAACTCGTTATTTCTTAGAAGCTTGGCAACCCCTCTCAATGAAAGTGCTTTTCCACAGTCTGTGCCTAGGGCTACTTGAAGAGGAAACAACCATAGAGACAAAACTGTGAACTCCTTTATTTTGTCAAGTTTCAAAGAGCTACTACAAACCATGTTGGATTTAGAGTTCCAAATTCTTCTATCTATATATGAGAGAATAGAGGGAAACCTAAATATAAAAACTGCTACTGTAGACGAACACTTCAAATTAGAAGAGCAAAATTTGTTGAGCCAAGTGGGAATTGTGTACAGACCATTACTGCCAAGTACCAACAAGATTGGGTGAAAAAATAATTGCTGGTATGTCGGAAACTCGTTATTTCTTAGAAGCTTGGCAACCCCTCTCAATGAAAGTGCTTTTCCACAGTCTGTGCCTAGGGCTACGTTAAGAGAAAAGAAACCATAGATACAAAACTGAGAACGACTTTATTTTGACAAGTTTCAAGGAGCCACTACAAACAATGTTGGATTTAGAGTTCCAATTCATCTAACTATATAGGAGAGAACAGATTGAAACCTAAAAATAAAAAATGCTACTGAAAATGAACGCTTCAACTTTGAAGAACAAAATTTGGTGAGTCAAGTGGGATTTGTGCACTGATCATTACCACCAGGTATCGTCAAGACTGGGTAAAAAATATTTGCTGGTATTTCGGAAACTCGTTATTTCTTAGAAGCTTGGATACCCCTCTCAATGAAAGTGCTTTTCCACAGTCTCTGCTTATGGCTACTTGAAGAGGAAACAAACCATAGAGACAAAACTGAGAACTCCTTTATTTTGTCAAGTTTCAAAGAGCAACTACAAACCATGTTGGATTTAGAGTTCCAAATTCATCTATCTATATAGGAGAGAACAGAGGGAAACCTAAATATAAAAATGACTACTGTAGAAGAAAGCTTCAACTTAAAAGAACAAAATTTGGTGCGCCAAGTGGGATTTTTGTACTGATCATTACCGCAAAGTATCATCAAGATTGGGTGAATAAATATTTGCTGGTATTTCGGAAATCGACATTTCTTAGAAGTTTGGCAACACCTCTCAATGAACGTGCTTTTCTACAGTTGTGCCTAGGGCTACTAGAAGAGGAAACAAACCATAGAGACAAAACTGAGAACTCCTTTATTGTGTCAAGTTTCAAAGAGCTACTACAAAACATGTTGGATTTAGAGTTCCAAATTCATCTCTGAATGTAGGAGAGAACAGAGAAAAACCTAAAAATATAAACTGCTAGTGTAAACGAACACTTCAAACTAGAAGAACAAAATTTGGAGAGCCAAGTGGGATTTGTGTACTTGTCTTTACCACCACGTATCATCAAGATTGGGTGAAAAAATTTTTGCTGGTATTTCGGAAACTCGTTATTTCTTAGAAGCTTTGCAACCCTTCTCAATGAAAGTACTCTTCCACAGTCTGTGCCTAGGGCTACTTGAAGATGAAACTAGCATAGAGATAAAACTGTTAACTCCTTTATTTTGTCAAGTTTCCAAGAGCTACTACAAACTATGTTGGATTTACAGTTCCAAATTCATCTATCTATATAGGAGAGAACAGAGTGAAACATAATATAAAAATTGCTACTGTAGACGAACGCTTCAACATAGAAGAACGGAATTTGGTGAGAAGGTGGGATTTGTGCACTGATCATTACCAACACGTATCGTCAAGATTGGCTGAAAAAGTATTTGCTGGTATTTCGCTAACTCGTTATTTCTTAGACTTGGCAACCCCTCTCAATCAAATTGCTTTTCCACAGTCTGTGCCTAGGGCTACTTGAAAAGGAAACAAACCTTAGAGACAAAACTGAGAACTCCTTTATTTTGTCAAGTTTCAAAGAGCTACTACAAACCATGTTGAATTTACTGTTCCAAATTCATCTATCTATATAGGAGAGAACAGAGGGAAACCTAAAAATATAAACTACTCGTGTAAACGAACACTTCAAACTAGAAGAACAAAATTTGGTGAGCCAAGTGGGATTTGTGTACTTGTCTTTTCCACCACGTATCATCAAGATTGGGTGAAAAAATTTACTGCTATTTCGGCAACTGTTTATTTCTTGGAAGCTTGGCAAACTTTTTCAAAGAAAGTTCTTCTCCACAGTCTGTGCCTAGGGCTACTAGAAGAGGAAACAAACCATAGAGAGAAAACTGAGATCTCCTTTGTTTTGTCAAGTTTCAAAAAGCTACTAGAAACCATGTAGGATTTACAGTTCCAAATTCAACTATCTATATAGGAGAGAACAGAGGAAAACCTAAATATAAAACTGCTACTGTAGACGAACGCTTCAACATAGAAGAACAAAATTTGGTGAGCCAAGTGGGATTTTTGTACTGATCAATACCGCCAAGTATCATCAAGATTGGGTGAAAAAATATTTGCTGCTATTTCAAAAACTCGTTATTTCTTAGATGCTTGAAACCCCTCTCAATGAACGTGCTTTTAACAGTCTGTGGCTAGGGCTACTTGAAGAGGAAACAAACCATAGAGACAAAACTGAGAACTCCTTTATTTTGTCAAGTTTCAAAGAGATAATACAAACCATTTGGATTTAGAATTCCAAATTCATCTATCTATATGAGAGAACAGAGGAAAACCTAAATATATAAACTGCTCTTGTAGACGAACGCTTCTTCCTAGAAGAACACAATTTGGTGAGCCAAGTGGGATTTGTGTACTGATCATTACCAGCACGTATCATCAAGATTGGCTGAAAAAATATTTGCTGATATTTCAGAAAATCGTAATTTCTTGGAAGCTTGGCAACCCCTTTCAATTAAAGTGCTTTTCCACAGTCTCTGCTTAGGGCTACTTGAAGAGGAAACAAATGGTAGAGACAAAACTGCGATCCATTATTTTTTGTCAAGTTTCAAAGAGTTACTACAAACCATGTTGGATTTAGAGTTCCAAATTCATTTATCTATATAGGAGAGAACAGAGGGAAACCTAAAAATATAAACTGCTAGTGTAAAGGAACACTTCAAACTAGAAGAACAAAATTTGGTGAGAAAGTGGGATTTGTGTACTTGTCTTTACCACCACGTATCATCAAGATTGGGTGAAAAAATTTTGCTGGTATTTAGGAAACTCGTTATTTCTTGGAAGCTTGGCAACCATTTTCAATGAAAGTTCTTCTCCACAGTCTGAGCCTAGGGCTACTAGAAGAGGAAAGAAACCATAGAGACAAAACTGAGAACTACTTTATTTTGTCAAGTTTCAATAAGCTACTACAAACCATGTTGGATTTAGAGTTCCAAATTTATCTATCTATATGGGAGAGAACAGAGGGAAACCTAAATATAAAAACTGCTACTGTAGACGAACGCTTCAACCTAGAAAAACAAAATTGGTGAGCCAGGTGGTATTTGTGTACTGATCATTACCACCAAGTATCATCAAGATTGGTTGAAAAAATATTTGCTGGTAATTCGGAAACTCGTTATTTCTTAGAAGCTTGGCAACCCCTCTCAATAAAAGTGCTTTTCCAAAGTGTGTGCCTAGGGCTACTTGAAGAGGAAACACACCATAGAGACAAAACTGAGAACTATTTATTTTGTCAAGTTTCAAAGAGCTACTACAAACCATGTTGGATTTAGAGTTCCAAATTCATCCATCTATATATGAGAGAAGAGAGGAAAACCTAAATATAAAAACTGCTACTGTAGAAGAACGCTTCAACCTAGAAGAGCAAAAATTGGTGAACCAAGTGGGATTTGTGTGCTGATCATTACCACCAAGTATCATCAAGACTGGGTGAAAAAATATTTGCTGGTATTTCGGAAACTCGTTATTTCATAGAAGCTTGGCAACCCCTATCAATGAAAGTGCTTTTCCACCGTCTGTGCCTAGGGCTACGTGAAGAGGAAAGAAACCAAGAGACAAAACTGAGATCTCCTTTATTTTGTCAATTTTCAAAGAGCTACTACAAACCATGTTGGATTTAGAGTTCCAAATTCATGTATCTATATAGGAGAGAACAGAGGAAACCCAAATATAAAAACTGCTACTGTAGACGAACGCTTCAACCTAGAAGAACATAATTTGGTGAACCAAGTGTGATTTGTGTACTGATCATTACCACCAAGTATCATCAAGATTGGGTGAAATAATATTTGCTTGTATTTCGGAAACTCGTAATTTCTTGGGAGCCTGGCAACCCCTTTCAATGAAAGTGCTTTTCCACAGTCTCTGCTTAGGGCTACTTGAATAGGAAACAAACCATAGAGACAAAACTGAGAACTCCTTTATTTTGTCAAGTTTCAAGGAGCTACTACAAACCATGTTGGATTTAGAGTTCCAAATTCATCTAGCTATATAGGAGAGAACAGAGGGAAACCTAATAATAAAAACTGCTAATGTAGACGAACGCTTCAACCTATGAGAAGAAAATTTAGTGAGCCAGGTGGGTTTGTGTACTGATCATTACCACCAAGTATCATCAAGATTGGGTGAAAAAATATTTGCTGGTATTTCGGAAACTCGTTATTTCTTAGAAGCTTGGCAACCCTTCTCAATGAAAGTGCTTTTCCAGAGTCTGTGCATAGGGCTACTTGAAGAGGAAAGAAACGAAGAGACAAAACTGAGAACTCCTTTATTTTAGCAAGTTTCAAAGAGCTACTAAAAACCATGTTGGATTTAGAGTTCCAAATTCATCTATCTATATAGGAGGGAACAGCGTGAAACCTAAAAATAAAACTGCTACTTTAAACGAACGCTTCAACGTAGAAAAACAAAATTTGGTGAGCCAAGTGGGATTTGTGTACTTGTCGTTACCACCATGTATCATCAAAATTGAGTGAAAAAATATTTGCTGGTGTTTCGGAAACTCGTAATTTCTGGGAAGCTTGCCAAACCCTTTCAATGAAATTGCTTTTCCACAGTCTCTGCTGAGGACTACATGAAGAGGAAACAAACCATAGAGACAAAACTGAGAACTCCTTTTTTGTCAAGTTTCAAACAGCTACTACAAACCTTGTCGGATTTAGAGTTCCAAATTCATCTATCTATATAAGAGAGAACAGAGTGAAACCTACATATAAAAACTGCTACTGTAGACGAATGCTTCAACCTAGAAGAACACAATTTGGTGAGCCAAGTGGGATTTGTGTACTGATCATTACCACCACGTATCATCAATATTGGGTCAAAAAGTATTTGCTGGTATTTCGGAAACTCGTTATTTCTTAGAAGCTTGCCAACCCCTCTCAATGAAAGTGCTTTTCCACAGTGTGTGCCTAGGGCTACTTGAAGAGGAAACAAACTATAGACAAAACGGATATCTCCGTTATTTTGTCAAGTTTCAAAGAGCTACTACAAACCATGTTGGATTTAGAGTTCCAAATTCATCTATCTATATAGGAGGGAACAGCGTGTAACCTAAAAATAAAAACTGCTACTGTAAACGATGGCTTCAACCTAGAAGAATAAAATTTGGTGAGACACGTGGGATTTGTGTACTTGTCATTACCACCATGTATCATCAAAATTGAGTGAAAAAATATTTGCTGGTGTTTCGGAAACTCGTAATTTCTGGGAAGCTTGCCAACACCTTTCAAATAAATTGCTTTTCCACAGTCTGTGCCTAATTCTACTTCAAGAGGAAACAAACCATAGAGAAAAAACTGAAAACTCCTTTATTTTGTCAAGTTTCAAAGAGCTACTACGAACCATGTTGGATTTAGAGTTCCAAATACATGTATCTGTATAGGAGAGAACAGTGTGAAACTTAAATATAAAAACTGCTACTGTACGAACGCTTTAACCTAGAAGAACAAAATTTGGTGAGCCAAGTGGGATTTGTGTACTGATCATTACCACCAAGTATCATCAAGATTGGGTGAAAAAGTATTTGCTGGTATTTCAGAAACTCGTTATTTGTTAGAAGCTTGGCAGCCCCTCTCAATGAAAGTGCTTTTCCACAGTTTGTGCCTAGGGCTACTTGAAGAGGAAACAAACCATAGAGGCAAAACTGAGAACTCCTTTATTTTGTCAAGTTTCAAAGAGCTGCTACAAACCATGTTGAATTTACTGTTCCAAATTCATCTATCTATATAGGAGAGAACAGAGGGAAACCTAAAAATATAAACTGCTAGTGTAAAGGAACACTTCAAACTAGAAGAACAAAATTTGGTGAGAAAGTGGGATTTGTGTACTTGTCTTTACCACCACGTATCATCAAGATTGGGTGAAAAAATTTTGCTGGTATTTAGGAAACTCGTTATTTCTTGGAAGCTTGGCAACCATTTTCAATGAAAGTTCTTCTCCACAGTCTGAGCCTAGGGCTACTTGAAGAGGAAACAAACCATAGAGACAAAACTGAGAACTCCTTTTTGGTCAAGTTTCAAAGAGCTACTACAAACCTTGTCGGATTTAGAGTTCCAAATTCATCTATCTATATAAGAGAGAACAGAGTGAAACCTACATATAAAAACTGCTACTGTAGACGAATGCTTCAACCTAGAAGAACACAATTTGGTGAGCCAAGTGGGATTTGTGTACTGATCATTACCACCACGTATCATCAATATTGGGTGAAAGTGTACTTGCTGGTATTTCGGAAACTCATTATTTCTTAGAAGCTTGCCAACCCCTCTCAATGAAAGTGCTTTTCCACAGTGTGTGCCTAGGGGTACTTGAAGAGGAAACAAACCATAGAGAAAAAACTGAGAACAGCTTTATTTTGTCACGTTTCAAAGAGCTACTAGAAACCATGTTGGATTTAGAGTTCCAAATTCATCTATGTATATAGGAGAGAAAAGAGGAAACCTAAATATAAAAACTGCTACTGTAGACGAACGCTTCAACCTATAAGAAAAAAATTTGTTGAGCCAAGTGTGATTTGTGTACTGATCATTACCACCAAGTATCATCAAGATTGGGTGAAAAAATATTTGCTGGTATTTCGGAAACTCGTTATTTATTAAAGCTTGGCAACCCCTCTCACTGAAAGTGCTTTTCTACAGTCTGTGCCTAGGGCTACTTGAAGAGGAAACAAACAATAGACAAAACTGATAACTCCGTTATTTTGTCAAGTTTCAAAGAGCTACTACAAACCATGTTTATTTAGATTTCCAAATTCATCTATCTATATAGGAGGGACAAGCGTGAAACCTAAAAATAAAAACTGCTACTGTAAACGAACGCTTCAACCTAGAAGAACAAAATTTGGTGAGACACGTGGGATTTGTGTACTTGTCATTTCCACCATGTATCATCAAAATTGAGTGAAAAAATATTTGCTGGTGTTTCGGAAACTCGTAATTTCTGGGAAGCTTGCCAACACCTTTCAAATAAATTGCTTTTCCACAGTCTGTGCCTAAGTCTACTTCAAGAGGAAACAAACCATAGAGAAAAAACTGAGAACTCCTTTATTTTGTCGAGTTTCAAAGAGCTACTACGAACCATGTTGGATTTAGAGTTCCAAATACATGTATCTGTATAGGAGAGAACAGTGTGAAACTTAAATATAAAAACTGCTACTGTACGAACGCTTCAACCTAGAAGAACAAAATTTGGTGAACCAAGTGGGATTTGTGTACTGATCATTACCACCAAGTATCATCAAGATTGGGTGAAAAAGTATTTGCTGGTATTTCAGAAACTCGTTATTTGTTAGAAGCTTGGCAGCCCCTCTCAATGAAAGTGCTTTTCCACAGTTTGTGCCTAGGGCTACTTGAAGAGGAAACAAACCATAGAGGCAAAACTGAGAACTCCTTTATTTTGTCAAGTTTCAAAGAGCTACTACGAACCATGTTGGATTTAGAGTTCCAAATACATGTATCTTTATAGGAGAGAACAGTGTGAAACCTAAATATAAAAACTGCTACTGTAAAGGAACACTTCAAACTAGAAGAACAAAATTTGGTGAGAAAGTGGGATTTGTGTACTGATCATTACCACCAAGTATCATCAAGATTGGGTGAAAAAATATTTGCTGGTATTTAGGAAACTCGTTATTTCTTGGAAGCTTGGCAACCATTTTCAATGAAAGTTCTTCTCCACAGTCTGAGCCTAGGGCTACTAGAAGAGGAAAGAAACCATAGAGACAAAACTGAGAACTACTTTATGTTGTCAAGTTTCTATAAGCTACTACAAACCATGTTGGATTTAGAGTTCCAAATTTATCTATCTATATGGGAGAGAACAGAGGGAAACCTAAATATAAAAACTGCTACTGTAGACGAACGCTTCAACCTAGAAGAACAAAATTTGGTGAGCCAAGTGGGATTTGTGTATTGATAATTACCACCAACAATCATCAAGATTGGGTGAAAAATTATTTGCGGGTATTTCGGAAACTCGTTATTTCTTAGAAGCTTGGCAACCCCTCTCAATGAAAGTGCTTTTCCACAGTTTGTGCCTAGGGCTACTTGAAGAGGAAAGACACCATAGAGACAAAACTGACAACTCCATTATTTTGTCAAGTTTCAAAGAGCTACTACAAACCATGTTGGATTTAGAGTTCCAAATTCATCCATCTATACATGAGAGAAGAGAGGAAAACCTAAATATAAAAACTGCTACTGTAGACGAACGCTTCAACCTAGAAGAGCAAAAATTGGTGAACCAAGTGGGATTTGTGTGCTGATCATTACCACCATGTATCATCAAGATTGGGTGAAAAAATATTTGCTCGTATTTCGGAAACTCGTTATTTCTTAGAAGCTTGGCAACCCCTATCAATGAAAGTGCTTTTCCACCGTCTGTGCCTAGGGCTACGTGAAGAGGAAAGAAACCAAGAGACAAAACTGAGATCTCCTTTATTATATCAAGTTTCAAAGAGCTACTACAAACCAGGTTGCATTTAGAGTTCCAAATTCATCTATCTATATAGGAGAGAAAAGAGTGAAACATAAAAATAAAAACTGCTACTGTAAACGAACGCTTCAACCTAGAATAACAAAATTTTGTGAACCAAGTGGGATTCGTGTACTTGTCATTACCATCTCGTATCATCAAGACTGGGTCAAAAAATATTTACTGGTACTTTGGAACTCGTAATTTCTTGGAAGCTTGGAAACCCCTTTCAATGAAAGTGCTTTTCCACAGTCTCTGCTTAGGGCTACTTGAAGAGCAAACAAACCATAGAGACAATACTGAGAACTACTTTTTTTTTTGTCAACTTTCAAAGAGCTAGTACAAACCAGGTTGGATTTAGAGTTCCAAATTCATCTATCTATACAGAAGTGAACAGAGTGAAACCTAAAAATAAAAACTGCTACTGTAAACGAACGCTTCAACCTAGAAGAAAAAAATTTTGTTAACCAAGTGGGATTCGTGTACTCGTCATTACCACCACGTATCATCAAGATGGGGTCAAAAAATATTTTCTTGTACTTCCGAAACTCTTAATTTCTTGGAAGCTTGGCAACCCCTTTCAATGAAAGTGCTTTTCCACAGTCTCTGCTTACGGGTACTTGAAGAGGAAACAAACCATAGAGACAAAACGGAGAACTTCTTTATTTTGTCAAGTTTCAAAGAGCGACTACAAACCATGTTGGATTTAGAGTTCCAAATTCATCTATCTATATAGGAGAGAACAGAGTGAAACCTAAAAATAAAAACTGCTACTGTAAACGAACGCTTCAACCTAGACGAACAAAATTTGGTGAGCCAAGAGGGTTTTGTGTACTTGTCATTACCACCATGTATCATCAAGATTGGGTGAAAAAATATTTGCTGGTATTTCGGAAACTCGTAATTTCTTGGAAGCTTGGCAACCCCTCTCAATGAAAGTGCTTTTCGACAGTCTCTGCTTAGTGCTACATGAAGAGGAAACAAATCTTAGAGACAAAACTGAGAACTCCTTTATTTTGTCAATTTTCAAAGAGCTACTACAAACCATGTTGGATTTAGAGTTCCAAATACATGTATCTATATAGGAGAGAACAGAGGAAAACCAAATATGAAAACTGCTACTGTAGACGAACGCTTCAACCTAGAAGAACATAATTTGGTGAACCAAGTGTGATTTGTGTACTGATCATTACCACCACGTATCATCAAGATTGGGTGAAATAATATTTGCTTGTATTTCGGAAACTCGTAATTTCTTGGGAGCCTGGCAACCCCTTTCAATGAAAGTGCTTTTCCACAGTCTCTGCTTAGGGCTACTTGAAGAGGAAACAAACCATAGAGACAAAACTGAGAACTCCTTTATTTTGTCAAGTTTCAAGGAGCTACTACAAACCATGTTGGATTTAGAGTTCCAAATTCATCTAGCTATATAGGAGAGAACAGAGGGAAACCTAAAAATAAAACTGCTACTGTAAACGAACGCTTCAACGTAGAAGAACAAAATTTGGTGAGCCAAGTGGGATTTGTGTACTTGTCATTACCACTACGTTTCATCCAGATTGGGTGAAAAAATATTTGCTGGTATTTCAGGAAACTCGTAATTTCTTCGAAGCTTGGCAACCCCTTTCAATGAAAGTGCTTTAGCACAGTCTGTGCCTAGGGCTACTTGAAGAGGAAACAAACCTCAGAGACAAAACTGTGAACTCCATTATTTTGTCAAGTTTCAAAGAGCTACTACAAACCATGTTAGATTTAGAGTTCCAAATTCATTATCTATATAGGAGAGAACAGAGGGAAACCTAAATATAAAAACTGCTACTGTTGGTGAACGCTTCAACCTAGAAGACCAAAATTTGGTGAGCCATGTGGTATTTGTGTACTGATCATTACCACCAAGTATCATAAAGATTGGGTGCAAAAATATTTGCTGGTATTTCGGGAACTCGTTATTTCTTAGAAGCTTCGCAACCCCTCTCAAAGAAAGTGCTTTTCCACAGTCTGTGCCTAAGGCTACTTGATGTGGAAACAAACCATAGAGACAAAACTGAGAACTCCTTTATTTAGTCAAGTTTAAAAGAGCTAATACAAACCATGTTGGACTTAGAGTTCCAAAATCATCTATCTATATAGGAGAGAACAGAGTGAAACCTAAAAATAAAAACTGCTACTGGAAACGAATGCTTCAACCTAGAAGAACAAAATTTGGTGAGCCCAGTGGGACTTGTGCACTGATCATTACCACCATGTATCATCAAGATTGGGTGAAAAAATATTTGCTGGTATTTCGGAAACTCTTTATTTCTTAGAAGCTTGGCCACCCCTCTCAATGAAAGTGCTTTTCCAAAGTCTGTGCCTAGGGCTACTTGAAGAGGAAACAAACCATAGGGACAAAACTGAGAACTCCGTTATTTTGTCAAGTTTCAAAGAGCTACTACAAACCATGTTGGATTTAGAGTTCCAAATTCATCTATCTATATAAGAGAGAACAGACAACAACCTAAATATAAAAACTGCTACTGTAGACGAACGCTTCAACCTAGAAGAATACAATTTGGTGAGCCAAGTGGGATTTGGGTACTGATCATTACCACCAATTATCATCAAGATTGGGTGAAAAAATATTTGCTGGTATTTCGGAAACTCGTTATTTCTTAGAAGCTTGGCAACCCCTCGCACTGAAAGTGCTTTTCTACAGTCTGTGCCTAGGGCTACTTGAAGAGGAAACAAACCATAGACAAAACTGACAACTCCATTATTTTGTCAAGTTTCAAAGAGCTACTACAAACCATGTTGGATTTAGAGTTCCAAATTCATCTATCTATATAGGAGAGAACATAGGGAACCCTAAAAATATAAACTGCTACTGTAAAAGAACGCTTCAAACTAGAAGAACAAAATTTGGAGAGCCAAGTGGGATTTGTGTACCGATTTGTGCTTTTCCAAAGTCTGTGCCTAGGGCTACTTGAAGAGGAAACAAACCATAGAGGCAAAACTGAGAACTCCTTTATTTTGTCAAGTTTCAAAGAGCTAATACAAACCATGTTGAATTTACTGTTCCAAATTCATCTATCTATATAGGAGAGAACAGAGGGAAACCTAAAAATATAAACTGCTAGTGTAAAGGAGCACTTCAAACTAGAAGAACAAAATTTGGTGAGAAAGTGGGATTTGTGTACTTGTCTTTACCACCACGTATCATCAAGATTGGGTGAAAAAATTTTGCTGGTATTTAGGAAACTCGTTATTTCTTGGAAGCTTGGCAACCATTTTCAATGAAAGTGTTTTTCCACAGTCTGAGCCTAGGGCTACTAGAAGAGGAAAGAAACCATAGAGACAAAACTGAGAACTACTTTATGTTGTCAAGTTTGTATAAGCTACTACAAACCATGTTGGATTTAGAGTTCCAAATTTATCTATCTATATGGGAGAGAACAGAGGGAAACCTAAATATAAAAACTGCTACTGTAGACGAACGCTTCAACCTAGAAAAACAAAATTGGTGAGCCAGGTGGTATTTGTGTACTGATCATTACCACCAAGTATCATCAAGATTGGTTGAAAAAATATTTGCTGGTAATTCGGAAACTCGTTATTTCTTAGAAGCTTGGCAACCCCTCTCAATAAGAGTGCTTTTCCAAAGTGTGTGCCTAGGGCTACTTGAAGAGGAAAGACACCATAGAGACAAAACTGAGAACTATTTTTTTTGTCAAGTTTCAAAGAGCTACTACAAACCATGTTGGATTTAGAGTTCCAAATTCATCCATCTATACATGAGAGAAGAGAGGAAAACCTAAATATAAAAACTGCTACTGTCGACGAACGCTTCAACCTAGAAGAGCAAAAATTGGTGAACCAAGTGGGATTTGTGTGCTGATCATTACCACCATGTATCATCAAGATTGGGTGAAAAAATATTTGCTCGTATTTCGGAAACACGTTATTTCTTAGAAGCTTGGCAACCCCTATCAATGAAAGTGCTTTTCCACCGTCTGTGCCTAGGGCTACGTGAAGAGGAAAGAAACCAAGAGACAAAACTGAGATCTCCTTTATTATATCAAGTTTCAAAGAGCTACTACAAACCAGGTTGCATTTAGAGTTCCAAATTCATCTATCTATATAGGAGAGAAAAGAGTGAAACATAAAAATAAAAACTGCTACTGTAAACGAACGCTTCAACCTAGAATAACAAAGTTTTGTGAACCAAGTGGGATGTGTGTACTTGTCATTACCATCTCGTATCATCAAGACTGGGTCAAAAAATATTTACTGGTACTTTGGAACTCGTAATTTCTTGGAAGCTTGGAAACCCCTTTCAATGAAAGTGCTTTTCCACAGTCTCTGCTTAGGGCTACTTGAAGAGCAAACAAACCATAGAGACAAAACTGAGAACTACTTTTTTTTTGTCAACTTTCAAAGAGCTAGTACAAACCAGGTTGGATTTAGAGTTCCAAATTCATCTATCTATGCAGAAGTGAACAGAGTGAAACCTAAAAATAAAAACTGCTACTGTAAACGAACGCTTCAACCTAGAAGAAAAAAATTTTGTTAACCAAGTGGGATTCGTATACTCGTCATTACCACCACGTATCATCAAGATGGGGTCAAAAAATATTTGCTGGTACTTCCGAAACTCTTAATATCTTGGAAGCTTGGCAACCCCTTTCAATGAAAGTGCTTTTCCACAGTCTCTGCTTACGGGTACTTGAAGAGGAAAGAAACCATAGAGACAAAACGGAGAACTTCTTTATTTTGTCAAGTTTCAAAGAGCGACTACAAACCATGTTGGATTTAGAGTTCCAAATTCATCTATCTATATAGGAGAGAACAGAGTGAAACCTAAAAATAAAAACTGCTACTGTAAACGAAGGCTTCAACCTAGACGAACAAAATTTGGTGAGCCAAGAGGGTTTTGTGTACTTGTCATTACCACCATGTTTCATCAAGATTGGGTGAAAAAATATTTGCTGGTATTTCGGAAACTCGTAATTTCTTGGAAGCTTGGCAACCCCTCTCAATGAAAGTGCTTTTCGACAGTCTCTGCTTAGTGCTACATGAAGAGGAAACAAATATTAGAGACAAAACTGAGAACTCCTTTATTTTGTCAATTTTCAAAGAGCTACTACAAACCATGTTGGATTTAGAGTTCCAAATTAATGTATCTATAAAGGAGAGAACAGAGGAAACCCAAATATAAAAACTGCTACTGTAGACGAACGCTTCAATTTAGAAGAACATAATTTGGTGAACCAAGTGTGATTTGTGTACTGATCATTACCACCACGTATCATCAAGATTGGGTGAAATAATATTTGCTTGTATTTCGGAAACTCGTAATTTCTTGGGAGCCTGGCAACCCCTTTCAATGAAAGTGCTTTAGCACAGTCTGTGCCTAGGGCTACTTGAAGAGGAAACAAACCTCAGAGACAAAACTGAGAACTCCATTATTTTGTCAAGTTTCAAAGAGCTACTACAAACCATGTTGGATTTAGAGTTCCAAATTCATTATCTATATAGGAGAGAACAGAGGGAAACCTAAATATAAAAACTGCTACTGTTGGTGAACGCTTCAACCTAGAAGACCAAAATTTGGTGAGCCATGTGGTATTTGTGTACTGATCATTACTACCAAGTATCATAAAGATTGGGTGCAAAAATATTTGCTGGTATTTCGGGAACTCGTTATTTCTTAGAAGCTTCGCAACCCCTCTCAAAGAAAGTGCTTTTCCACAGTCTGTGCCTAAGGCTACTTGATGTGGAAACAAACCATAGAGACGAAACTGAGAACTCCTTTATTTAGTCAAGTTTAAAAGAGCTAATACAAACCATGTTGGACTTAGAGTTCCAAAATCATCTATCTATATAGGAGAGAACAGAGTGAAACCTAAAAATAAAAACTGCTACTGGAAACGAATGCTTCAACCTAGAAGAACAAAATTTGGTGAGCCCAGTGGGACTTGTGCACTGATCATTACCACCATGAATCATCAAGATTGGGTGAAAAAATATTTGCTGGTATTTCCGAAACTCTTTATTTCTTAGGAGCTTGGCCACCCCTCTCAATGAAAGTGCTTTTCCAAAGTCTGTGCCTAGGGCTACTTGAAGAGGAAACAAACCATAGGGACAAAACTGAGAACTCCGTTATTTTGTCAAGTTTCAAAGAGCTACTACAAACCATGTTGGATTTAGAGTTCCAAATTCATCTATCTATATAAGAGAGAACAGACAACAACCTAAATATAAAAACTGCTACTGTAGACGAACGCTTCAACCTAGAAGAATACAATTTGGTGAGCCAAGTGGGATTTGGATACTGATCATTACCACCAATTATCATCAAGATTGGGTGAAAAAATATTTGCTGGTATTTCGGAAACTCGTTATTTCTTACAATCATGGCAACCCCTCTCAATGAAAGTGCTTTTCTACAGTCTGGGCCTAGGGCTACTTGAAGAGGAAACAAACCATAGACAAAACTGATAACTCCGTTATTTGTCAAGTTTCAAAGAGCTACTACAAACCATGTTGGATTTAGAGTTCCAAATTCATCTATCTATATAGGAGAGAACAGAGGGAAACCTACATATAAAAACTGCTACTGTAGAGGAACGCTTCAACCTAGAAGAACAAAATTTGGTGAGCTAAGTGGGATTTGTGTACTGATCATTACCACCAACGATCATAAAGATTGGGTGAAAAATTATTTGCGGGTATTTCGGAAACTCGTTATTTCTTAAAAGCTTGGCAACCCCTCTAAATGAAAGTGCTTTTCCACAGTCTGTGTCTAGGGCTACCTGAAGAGGAAACAAACCATGGAGACAAAACTGAGAACTCCTTTAGTTTGTCAAGTTTCAAAGAGCTACTACATACCATGTTGGATTTAGAGTTCCTAATTCATCTATCGATATAAAAGAGAACAGAGTGAAACCTAAAACTAAAACCTGCTACTCTAGACGAACGCTTCAACCTAGAAGAACAAAATTTGGTGAGGCAAGTGGGATTTGTGTACCTGTCATTACCACCACGTATCATCCAGATTGGATGAAATAATATTTGCTGGTATTTCGGAAACTCGTAATTTCTAAGAAGCTTGGCAACCCCTTTCAATGAAAGTGCTTTTCCACAGTCTGTGCCTAGGGTTACTTGAAAAGAAAACAAACCATAGAGACAAAATTGAGAACTCCTTTATTTTGACAAGTTTCAAAGAGCTACTACAAACCTTGTTGGATTTAGAATTCCAAATTCATCTATCTATATAGGAGGGAACAGCTTGAAACCTAAAAATAAAAACTGCTACTATAGATGAACGCTTCAACCTAGAAGAACAAAATTTGATGAGCCAAGTGGCATTTGTGTACTGATCATTACCACCAAGTATCATCAAGATTGGGTGAAAAAATATTTGCTGGTATTTCAGAAACTTGTTATTTGTTAGAAGCTTGGCAGCCCCTTTCAATGAAATTGCTTTTCCAGAGTCTCTGCTTAGGACTACATGAAGAGGAAACAAACCATAGACACAAAACTGAGAACTCCTTTTTTGTCAAGTTTCTAAGAGCTACTACAAACCATGTTGGATTTAGACTTCCAAAATCATCTATCTATATAGGAGAGAACAGAGGGAAAACTACATATAAAAACTGCTACTGTAGACGAACGCTTCAAACCTAGAAGAACAAAATTTGATGAGCCAAGTGGGATTTGTGTACTGATCATTACCACCATGTATCATCAAGATTGTGTGAAAAAATATTTGCTGGTATTTCGGAAACTCGTTATTTCTTAGAAGCTTGGCAACCCCTCGCACTGAAAGTGCTTTTCTACAGTCTGTGCCTAGGGCTACTTGAAGAGGAAACAAACAATAGACAAAACTGATAACTCCGTTATTTTGTCAAGTTTCAAAGAGCTACTACAAACCATGTTGGATTTAGAGTTCCAAATTCATCTATCTATATAGGAGGGAACAGCGTGAAACCTAAAAATAAAAACTGCTACTGTAAACGAACGATTCAACCTACAAGAACAAAATTTGGTGAGCCACGTGGGATTTGTGTACTTGTCGTTACCACCATGTATCATCAAAATTGAGTGAAAAAATATTTGCTGGTGTTTCGGAAACTCGTAATTTCTGGGAAGCTTGCCAAACCCTTTCAATGAAATTGCTTTTCCAGAGTCTCTGCTTAGGACTACATGAAGAGGAAACAAACCATAGAGGCAAAACTGAGAACTCCTTTATTTTGTCAAGTTTCAAAGAGCTACTACAAACCATGTTGGATTTAGAGTTCCAAATTCATCTATCTATATTGGAGAGTACAGAGTGAAACCTACATATAAAAACTGCTACTGTAGACGAATGCTTCAACCTAGAAGAACACAATTTGGTGAGCCAAGTGGGATTTGTGTACTGATCATTACCACCACGTATCATCAATATTGGGTGAAAAAGTATTTGCTGGTATTTCGGAAACTCGTTATTTCTTAGAAGCTTGCCAACCCCTCTCAATGAAAGTGCTTTTCCACAGTGTGTGCCTAGGGGTACTTGAAGAGGAAACAAACCATAGAGAAAAAACTGAGAACAGCTTTATTTTGTCACGTTTCAAAGAGCTACTAGAAACCATGTTGGATTTAGAGTTCCAAATTCATCTATGTATATAGGAGAGAAAAGAGGAAACCTAAATATAAAAACTGCTACTGTAGACGAACGCTTCAACCTAGAAGAAAAAAATTTGTTGAGCCAAGTGTGATTTGTGTACTGATCATTACCACCAAGTATCATAAAGATTGGGTGAAAAAATATTTGCTGGTATTTCAGAAATTCGTTATTTCTTAGAAGCTTGGCAACCCCTCTCACTGAAAGTGCTTTTCTACAGTCTGTGCCTAGGGCTACTTGAAGAGGAAACAAACAATAGACAAAACTGATAACTCCGTTATTTTGTCAAGTTTCAAAGAGCTACTACAAACCATGTTGGATTTAGAGTTCCAAATTCATCTATCTATATAGGAGGGAACAGCGTGAAACCTAAAAATAAAAACTGCTACTGTAAACGAACGCTTCAACCTAGAAGAACAAAATTTGGTGAGACACGTGGGATTTATGTACTTGTCATTACCACCATGTATCATCAAAATTGAGTGAAAAAACATTTGCTGGTGTTTCGGAAACTCGTAATTTCTGGGAAGCTTGCCAACCCCTTTCAAAGAAATTGCTTTTCCACAGTCTGTGCCTAAGTCTACTTCAAGAGGAAACAAACCACAGAGAAAAAACTGAGAACTCCTTTATTTTGTCAAGTTTCAAAGAGCTACTACGAACCATGTTGGATTTAGAGTTCCAAATACATGTATCTGTATAGGAGAGAACAGTGTGAAACTTAAATATAAAAACTGCTACTGTACGAACGCTTCAACCTAGAAAAACAAAATTTGGTGAGCCAAGTGGGATTTGTGTACTGATCATTACCACCAAGTATCATCAAGATTGGGTGAAAATATATTTGCTGGTATTTCAGAAACTCGTTATTTGTTAGAAGCTTGGCAGCCCCTCTCAATGAAAGTGCTTTTCCACAGTTTGTGCCTAGGGCTACTTGAAGAGGAAACAAACCATAGAGGCAAAACTGAGAACTCCCTTATTTTGTCAAGTTTCAAAGAGCTACTACAAACCATGTTGGATTTAGACTTCCAAATTCATCTATTTGTATAGGAGAGAACAGAGTGAAACCTAAATATAAAAACTGCTACTCTAGACGAACGTTTCAACCTAGAAGAACAAAATTTGGTGAGCCAGGTGGGATTTGTGTACTGACCATTACCACCAAGTATCATCAAGATTGGGTGAAAAAATATGTGCTGGTATTTTGGAAACTCGTTATTTCTTAGAAGCTTGGCAACTCCTCTCAATCAAAGTGCTTTTCCACAGTCTGTGCCTAGGACTACTTGAAGAGGAAACAAACCATAGAGGCAAAACTGAGATCTCCTTTATTTTGTCAAGTTTCAAAGAGCTACTACAAACCATGTTGGATTTACAGTTCCAAATTCATCTATCTATATAGGAGAGAACAGAGTGAAACCTAAAAATAAAAACTGCTACTGTAAACACACGCTTCAACCTAGAAGAACAAAATTTGGTGAGTCAAGTTGGATTTGTGTACTTGTCATTACCACCACGTGTCATCCAGATTGGGTGATAAAATACTTGTTTGTATTTCGGAAACTTCTAATTTCCATGGAGCTTTGCAACCCCTTTCAATGAAAGTGCTTTTCCACAGTCTCTGCTTAGGGCTACTTGAAGAGGAAACAAACCATAGAGACAAAACTGAGAACTACATTTTTGTCAAGTTTCAAAAGCTACTACAAACCATGTTGGATTTAGAGTTCCAAATTCATCTATCTATATAGGAGAAAACAAAGTGAAACCAAAAATAAAAACTGCAACTGTAAACGAACGCTTCCACCAAGAAGAACAAAATTTGGTGAGCCAAGTGGGATTTGTGTACTTGTAATTACGACCACGTATCATCAAGATTGGGTGAAAAAATATTTGCTGGTATTTCGGAAACTCGTAATTTATTGGAAGATTGTCAACCCCTTTTAATGAAAGTGCTTTTCCACAGTCTCTGCTTAGGGCTACTTGAAGAAAAAACAAACCATAGAGACAAAACTGAGAACTACTTTTTTTTGTCAAGTTTCAAAGTAATTCTACAAACCATGTTGGATTAAGAGTTACAAATTCATCTATCTATATAGGAGAGAACAGAGGGAAACCTTAAAATAAAACCTGCTACTGTAAACGAACACTTCAACCTAGAAGAACAAAATTTGGTGAGCCAAGTGGGATTTTTGTACCGATCATTACCACCACGTATCATCACGATTGGGTGAAAAAATATTTGCTGGTATTTCGGAAACTCGTTACTTCTTGGAAGCTTGGCAACCCCTTTCAATGAAAGTGCTTTTCCACAGTTTCTGCTTAGGGCTACTTGAAGAGGAAACAAACCATAGAGACAAATCTGAGAACTACTTTTTTTGTCAAGTTTCAAAGAGCTACTACAAACCATGTTTTATTTAGAGTTCCAAATTCACCTATCTATATAGGACAGAACAGAGTGAAATCTAAAAATATAAACTGCTACTGTAAAAGAACGCTTCAACCTAGAAGAACAAAATTTGGTGAGTCAAGTGGGACTTGTGTACCGATCATTACCACCAAGTATCATCAAGTTTGGGTGAAAAAATATTTGCTGGTATTTCGGAAACTCGTTATTTCTTGGAAGCTTGGCAACCCCTTTCAATGAAAGTGCTTTTTTACAGTCTCTGCTTAGGGCTACTTGAATAGGAAACAAACCATAAAGACAAAGCTGAGAACTCCTTTATTTTGTCAAGTTTCAAAGTGCGACTACAAACCAAGTTGGTTTTAGAGTTCCAAATTCATCTATCTATATATGAGAGAACAGAGGGATCCCTAAATATAAAAACGACTACTGTAGACGAACGCTTCAACCTAGAAGAATAAAATTTGGTGAGCCAAGTGGGATTTGTGTACCGATCATTACCACCAAGTATCATCAAGATTAGGTGAAAAAATATTTTCTGGTATTTCGGAAACTGGTAATTTCTTGGAAGCTTGGAAACCCCTTTGAATGAAAGTGCTTTTCCACAGTCTCTGCTTAGGGCTACTTGAAGAGGAAACAAATTATAGAGACAAACCTGAGAACTCCGTAATTATGTCAAGTTTCAAAGAGCTACTAAAAACCCTGTTGGATTTAGAGTTCCAAATTCATCTATCTACATAGGAGAGAACAGAGTGAAACCTAAAAATAAAAAATGCTACTGTAGACGAACACTTCAACCTAGAAGAACAAAATTTGGTGAGCCAAGTGGGATTTGTGTACTGATCATTACCACCAAGTATCATCAAGATTGGGTGAAAAAATATGTGCTGGTATTTCGGAAACTCGTTATTTCTTAGAAGCTTGTCAACCCCTCTCACTGAAAGTGCTTTTCCACAGTCTGTGCCTAGGGCTACTTGAATAGGAAGCAAACCGTAGAGACAAAAGTGAGAAATCCTTTATTTTGTCAATTTTCAAAGAGCTACTACAAACCATGTTGGATTAAGATTTCCAAATTCATCTATCTATATAGGAGAGAACAGAGGGAAACCTAAAAATAAAAACTGCTACTGTAAATGAACGCTTCAACCTAGAAGAACAAAATTTGGTGAGCCAAGTGGGATTTTTGTACCGATCATTACCACCACGTATCATCAAGATTCGGTGAAAAAATATTTGCTGGTATTTCGGAAACTCGTAATTTCTTGGAAGCTTGGCAACCCCTTTCAATGAAAGTGCTTTCCACAGTTTCTGCTTAGGGCTACTTGAAGAGGAAACAAATATTAGAGACAAAACTTAGAATTCCTTTATTTTCTCAAGTTTCAAAGAGCTACTACAAACCATGTGGGATTTAGAGTTCCAAATTCATCTATCTATATAATAGAGAACAGGGGGAAACCTAAAAATATATACTCCTACTGTAAAAGAACGCTTCAACCTAGAAGAACAAAATTTGGTGTGTCAAGTGGGATTTATGTACCGATCATTACTACCAAGTATCATCAAGATTGGGTGAAAAAATATTTGCGGGTATTTCGGGAACTCGTTATTTTTTGAAAGCTTGGCAACCCCTTTCAATGAAAGTGCTTTTCCACAATCTCTGCTTAGGGCTACTTGAAGAGGAAACAAACCATAGAGACAAAACTGAGAACTACTTATTTTTGTCATGTTTCAAAGAGCGACTATAAACCATGTTGGATTTAGAGTTCCAAATTCATCTATCTATATGGGAGAGAACAGAGGGAAACCTAAATATAAAATCGACTACTGTAGACGAACGCTTCAACCTAGAAGAACAAAATTTGGTGACCAAGTGGGATTTGTGTACTGATCATTACCACCAAGTATCAACAAGACTGGGTGAATAATATTTGCTGGTATTTCGGAAACTCGTTATTTCTTAGAAGATTGGCAACCCCTCTCAATGAAAGTGCTTTTCCACAGTCTGTGCCTAGGGCTACTTGAATAGGAAACAACCATAGAGACAAAAGTGAGAAGTCCTTTATTTTGTCACGTTTCAAAGAGCTACTACAAACCATGTTGGATTTAGAGTTCCAAATTCATCTATCTATATAGGAGAGAACAGAGGGAAACCTAAATATAAAAACGACTACTGTAGACGAACGCTTCAACCTAGAAGAACAAAATTTGGTGAGCCAAGTCGGATTTGTGTACTGATCATTACCACCAAGTATCATCAAACCTGGGTGAAAAAATATTTGCTGGTATTTCGGAAACACGTTATTTTTTGGAAGCTTGTCAACCCCTTTCAATGAAAGTGCTTTTCCACAGTCTCTGCTTAGAGCCACTTGAAGAGGAAACAAACCATAGAGACAAAACTGAGAACTACTTTTTTTTGTCATGTTTCAAAGAGCGACTATAAACCATGTTGGATTTAGAGTTCCAAATTCATCTATCTATATAGGAGAGAACAGAGGGAAACGTAAATATAAAAACGACTACTGTAGATGAACGTTTCAACCTAGAAGAACAAAATTTGGTGAGACAAGTGGGATTTGTTTCCTGATCATTACCACCAAGTATCATCAAGATTGGGTGAAAAAATATTTGCTGGTATTTCAGAAACTCGTTATTTCTTAGAAGGTTGGCAACCCCTCTCAATGAATGTGCTTTCCAAGTCTGTGCCTAGTGCTACTTGAAGAGGAAACAAACCATAGAGACAAAACTGAGAACTCCTTTATTTTGTCAAGTTTCAAAGAGCTACTACAAACCATGTTGGATTTAGAGTTCCAAATTCATCCATTTATATAGTAGAGAACAGAGTGAAACCAAAAATAAAAACTGCAACTGTAAACGAATGCTTCAACCTAGAAGAACAAAATTTGGTGGGCCAAGTGGGATTTGTGTCCTTGTCATTACGACCACGTATCATCCAGATTGGGTGAAAAAATATTTGCTGGTATTTCCGAAACTCCTAATTTCTTGGAAGCTTGGCAAACCCTTTCAATGAAAGTGCTTTTCCACAGTCTCTGCTTAGGGCTACTTGAAGAGGAAACAAATTATAGAGACAAACCTGAGAACTCCTTTATTATGTCAAGTTTCAAAGAGCAACTACTAACCTTGTTGGATTTAGAGTTCCAAATTCATCTATCTACATAGGAGAGAACAGAGTGAATCCTAAACATAAAAACTGCTACTGTAGACGAACACTTCAACCTAGAAGAAAAAAATTTGGTGAGCCAACTGGGATTTGTGGACTGATCATTACCACCAAGTATCATCAAGATTGGGTGAAAAAATATTTGCTGGATTTCGGAAAATCGTTATTTCTTAGAAGCTTGTCAACCCCTCTCAATGAAAGTGCTTTTCCACAGTCTGTGCCTAGGGCTACTTGAATAGGAAACAAATCGTAGAGACAAAAGTGAGAAATCCTTTATTTTCTCAAGTTTCAAAGAGCTACTAAAAACCATGTTGGATTAAGAGTTCCAAATTCATCTATCTATATAGGAGAGAACAGAGGGAAACCTAAAAATAAAAACTGCTACTGTAAACGAACGCTTCAACCTAGAAGAACAAAATTTGGTGAGCCAAGTGGGATTTTTGTACCGATCATTACCACCATGTATTATCAAGATTGGGTGAAAAAATATTTGCTGGTATTTCGGAAACTCGTAATTTCTTGGAAGCTTGGCAACCCTCTCAATGAAAGTGCTTTTCCACAGTCTGTGCCTAGGGCTATTTGAAGAGGAAACAAACCATAGAGACAAAACTGAGAACTCCTTTATTTGGTCAAGTTTCAAAGAGCTGCTACAAACCATGTTGGATTTAGAGTTCCAAATTCATCTATCTATATAGGAGGGAACAGCGTGAAACCTAAAAATAAAAACTGCTACTGTAAACGAACGCTTCAACCTAGAAGAACAGAATTTGGTGAGCCACTTGGGATTTGTGTACTTGTCGTTACCACCATGTATCATCAAAATTGAGTGAAAAAATATTTGCTCTTGTTTCGGAAACTCGTAATTTCTGGGAAGCTTGCCAAACCCTTTCAATGAAATTGCTTTTCCAGAGTCTCTGCTTAGGACTACATGAAGAGGAAACAAACCATAGAGACAAAACTGAGAACTCCTTTATTTTGTCAAGTTTCAAAGAGCTACTACAAACCATGTTGGATTTAGAGTTCCAAATTCATCTATCTATATTGGAGAGTACAGAATGAAACCTACATATAAAAACTGCTACTGTAGACGAATGCTTCAACCTAGAAGAACACAATTTGGTGAGCCAAGTGGGATTTGTGTACTGATCATTACCACCACGTATCATCAATATTGGGTGAAAAAGAATTTGCTGGTATTTCGGAAACTCGTTATTTCTTAGAAGCTTGCCAACCCCTCTCAATGAAAGTGCTTTTCCACAGTCTGTGCCTAGGGCTACTTGAAGAGGAAACAACCATAGAGACAAAACTGTGAACTCCTTTATTTTGTTAAGTTTCAAAGAGCTACTACAAACCATGTTGGATTTAGAGTTCCAAATTCATCTATCTATTTGGAGAGAACAGAGTGAAACCAAAAATAAAAACTGCAACAGTAAACGAACGCTTCCACCTAGAAGAACAAAATTTGGTGACCAAGTGGGATTTGTGTACTTGTCATTACCATCACGTATCATCAAGACTGGGTGAAAAAATATTTGAAGGTATTTCGGAAACTCGTTATTTCTTAGAAGTTGGCAACCCCATCAATGAAAGTGCTTTTCAACAGTCTGTGCCTCGGGCTAATTGAAGAGGAAACAACCATAGAGACAAACCTAGAAGTCCTTTATTTTGTCAAGTTTCAAAGAGCTACTACAAACCATGTTGGATTTAGAGTTCCAAATTCATCTATCTATATAGGAGAGAACAGAGGGAAACCTAGATATAAAAACGAATACTGTAGACGAACGCTTCAACCTAGAAGAACAAAATTTGGTGAGCCAAGTGGGATTTGTGTACTGATCATTACCACCAAGTATCATCAAGACTGGGTGACAAAATATTTGCTGGTATTTCGGGAACTCGTTATTTTTTGGAAGCTTGGCAACCCCTTTCAATGAAAGTGCTTTTCCACAGTCTCTGCTTAGAGCTACTTGAAGAGGAAACAAACCATAGAGACAAAACTGAGAACTACTTTTTTTTGTCATGTTTCAAAGAGCGACAATAAACCATGTTGGATTTAGAGTTCCAAATTCATCAATCTATATAGGAGAGAACAGAGTCAAACCTAAATATAAAAACGACTACTGTAGACGAACGCTTCTACCTAGAAGAACAAAATTTGGTGACCAATTGGGATTTGTGTACTGATCATTACCACCAAGTATCATCAAGACTGGGTGAAAAAATATTTGCTGGTATTTCGGAAACTCGTTATTTCTTAGAAGCTTGGCAACCCCTCTCAATGAAAGTGCTTTTCCACAGTCTGTGCCTAGGGCTACTTGAAGAGGAAACAACCATAGAGACAAAAGTAAGAAGTCCTTTATTTTGTCAAGTTTCAAAGAGCTACTACAAACCATGTTGGATTTAGAGTTCCAAATTCATCTATCTATTTGGAGAGAACAGAGTGAAACCAAAAATAAAAACTGCAACAGTAAACGAACGCTTCCACCTAGAAGAACAAAATTTTGTGAGCCAAGTGGGATTTGTGTACTGTCATTACGACCACGTATTATCAAGATTGGGTGAAAAAATATCTGCTGGTATTTCGGAAACTCGTAATTTATTGGAAGCTTGGCAACCCCTTTTAATGAAAGTGCTTTTCCACAGTCTCTGCTTAGGGCTACTTGAAGAAAAAACAAACCAGAGAGACAAAACTGAGAACTACTTTTTTTTGTCAAGTTTCAAAGTGCTACTACAAACCATGTTGGATTAAGAGTTCCAAATTCATCTATCTATATATGAGAGAACAGAGGGAAACCTAAAAATAAAAACTGCTACTGTAAACGAACGGTTCAACCTAGAAGAACAAAATTTGGTGAGTCAAGTGGGATTTGTGTACCGATCATTACCACCAAGTATCATCAAGATTGGGTGAAAAAATATTTGCTGGTATGTCGGAAACTCATTATTTCATAGAAGCTTGGCAACCCCTCTCAATGTAAGTGCTTTTCCACAGAAAGTGCCTAGGGCTACTTGAAGAGGAAACAAACCACAGAGACAAAACTGAGAACTCCTTTATTTTGTCAAGTTTCAAAGAGCTACTACAAACCATGTTGGATTTAGAGTTCCAAATTCTTCTATCTATATATGAGAGAATAGAGAGAAACCTAAATATAAAAACTGCTGCTGTAGACGAACACTTCAAATTAGAAGAGCAAAATTTGTTGAGCCAAGTGGGAATTGTGTACAGACCATTACTGCCAAGTACCATCAAGATTGGGTGAAAAAATAATTGCTGGTATATCGGAAACTCGTTATTTCTTAGAAGCTTGGCAACCCCTCTCAATGAAAGTGCTTTTCCACAGTCTGTGCCTAGGGCTACGTTAAGAGAAAAGAAACCATAGATACAAAACTGAGAACGACTTTATTTTGACAAGTTTCAAGGAGCCACTACAAACAATGTTGGATTTAGAGTTCCAAATTCATCTATCTATATAGGAGAGAACAGAGGGAAACCTAAATACAAAAACTGGTACTGTAGAAGAACGCTTCAACATAGAAGAACAAACTTTGGTGAGCCTAGTGGATTTGTGTACTGATCATTACCACCAAGTATCATCAAGTTTGCGTGAAAAATATTTGCTGGTATTTCGGAAA
>NW_027513146.1:70275-127389 GCF_048772815.1 Callospermophilus lateralis
AGACTGTGGAAAAGCACTTTCATTGAAAATGGTTGCCAAGCTTCTAAGAAATAACGAGTTTCGGAAATAGCAGCAAATATTTTTTCACCCAACCTTGATGATTATTGGTGGTAATGATCGGTACAGAAATCCCACTTGGCTCACCATATTTTGTTCTTCTAGGTTGAAGGGTTCGTTTACAGTAGCAGTTTTTATTTTTAGGTTTCACTCTGTTCTCTCCTATATAGATAGTTGAATTTGGAACTCTAATACCAACATGGTTTGTAGTAGCTCATTGAAACTTGACAAAATAAAGGAGTTCTCAGTTTTGTCTCTATGGTTTGTTTTCTCTTTATGTAGCCCTAGTCACAGAATGTGGAAAAGAATTTTCATTGAGAGGGGTTGCCAAGCTTCTAAGAAATAACGAGTTTCCAAAAACCAGCAAATATTTTTTTCACCCAATCTTGATGATACTTGGACGTAATGATCAGTGCACAAATCCCACTTGGCTCACCAAAATGTGTTCTTCTAGGTTGAAGCGTTCGTTTACAGTAGCAGTTTATATTTTTAGGTTTACCTCTGTTTTCTCCTATATAGATAGCTGAATTGAAACTCTAAATCCAACATGGTTTGTAGTTGCTTTTTGAAAGTTGACAAAAAAAGTAGTTCTCAGTTTTGTCTCTATGGGTTGTTTCCTCTTCAAGTAGCACTAAGCAGAGACTGTGGAAAATCAATTTCATTGAAAGGGGATGCCAAGGTTACAAGAAATTATGAGATCCCGAAATACCAGCAAATATTTTTTCACCCAATCTTGATGATACGTGGTGGTAATGACAAGTACACAAATCCCACTTGGCTCACCAAATTTTGTTCTTCTAGGTTGAAGCGGTCGTTTACAGTAGCAGTTTTTATTTTTAGGTTTCACTCTGTTCTCTCCTATATAGATAGATGAATTTGGAACTCTAAATCCAACATGGTTTGTAGTAGCTCTTTGAATCTTAACAAAAAAAAAGTAGTTCTCAGTTTTGTCTCTATTGTTTGTTTCCCCTTCAAGTAGCCCTAGGCACAGACTGTAAAAAAGCACTTTCATTGAGAGGGGTTGCCAAGCTTCTAAGAAATAACGAGTTTCCGAAATACCAGCAAATATTTTTTCACCCAATCTTGATGATACGTGGTGGTAATGACAAGTACACAAATCCCACTTGGCTCACCAAATTTTGTTCTTCTAGGTTGAAGCGGTCGTTTACAGTAGCAGTTTTTATTGTTAGGTTTCACTCTGTTCTCTCCTATATAGATAGATGAATTTGGAACTCTAAATCCAACATGGTTTGTAGTAGCTCTTTGAAACTGAACAAAAAAAAGTAGTTCTCAGTTTTGTCTCTATGGTTTGTTTCCTCTTCAAGTAGCCCTAGGCACAGACAGTAAAAAAGCACTTTCATTGAGAGGGGTTGCCAAGCTTTTAAGAAATAACGAGTTTCCGAAATACCAGCAAATATTTTTTCACCCAATCTTGATGATACTTGGTGGTAATAATCGGTACACAAATCCCACTTGGCTCACCTAATTGAGTTCTTCTAGATTGAAGCATTCGTCTACAGTAGCAGTTTTTATATGTAGGTTTCAGTCTGTTCTCTCTTATATAGATAGATGAATTTGGAACTCTAAATCCAACATGGTTTTTACTAGCTCTTTGAAACTTGACAAAATAAAGTAGTTCTCAGTTTTGTCTCTATGGTTTGTTTCCTCTTCAAGTAGCCCTAGGCACAGACTGTGGAAAAGCACTTTGATTGAAAGGGGTTGCCAAGCTTCCAACAAATAACGAGTTTCCGAAATACCAGCAAATATTTTTTCACCCAATCTTTATGATACGTAGTGGTAATGACAAGTACACAAATCCCACTTGGCTCACCAAATTTTGTTCTTCTAGGTTGATGCGGTCGTTTACAGTAGCAGTTCTTATTTTTAGGTTTCACACTGTTCTCTCCTATATAGATAGATGAATTTGGAACTCTGAATCCAACATTGTTTGTTGTAGCTCTTTGAAACTTAACAAAAAAAGTATTTCTCAGTTTTCTCTCTATGGTTTGTTGCCTCTTCAAGTAGCCCTAAGCAGAGACTGTGGAAAAGCACTTACATTGAAAGGGGTTGCCAAGCTTCCAAGAAATTTCGAGTTTCCGAAATACCAGCAAATATTTTTTCACCCAATCTTAATGATAATTGGTGGTAATGACAAGTACACAAATCCCACTTGGCTCACCAAATTTTGTTGTTCTAGGTTGAAGCGGTCGTTTACAGTAGCAGTTTTTATTTTTAGGTTTCACTCTGTTCTCTCCTATAACGATAGATGAATTTGGAACTCTAAATCCAACATGGATTGTAGTAGCTCTTTGAAACTTGACAAAATAAAGGAGTTCTCAGTTTTGTCTCTATGGTTTGTTTCCTCTTCAAGTAGCCCTAGGCACAGGCTGTGGAAAAGCACTTTCATTGAGAGGGGTTGCCAAGCTTCTAAGAAATAACGAGTTTCCGAAATACCAGCAAATATTTATTTTCCCAATCTTGATGATACGTGGTGGTAATGACAAGTACACAAATCCCACTTGGCTCACCAAATTTTGTTCTTCTAGGTTGAAGCTGTCGTTTACAGTAGCAATTTTTATTTTTAGGTTTCCCTCTGTTCTCTCCTATATAGATAATGAATTTGGAACTCTAAATCCAACATGGTTTGTAGTAGCTCTATGAAACTTAACAAAAAAAGTAGTTCTCAGTTTTGTCTCTATGGTTTGTTTGCTCTTCAGGTAGCCCTAGGCACAGACTGTAAAAAAGTATTTTCATTGAGAGGGGTTGCCAAGCTTCTAAGAAATTAAGACTTTCCGAAATACCAGCAAATATTTTTTCACCCAATCTGGATGATACTTGGTGGTAATAATCGGTACACAAATCCCACTTGGCTAACCTCATTGAGTTCTTCTAGATTGAAGCATTCATCTACAGTACCAGTTTTAATATGTAGTTTTCAGTCTGTTCTCTCTTATATAGATAGATGAATTTGGAACTCTAAATCCAACATGGTTTGTACTAGCTCTTTGAAACTTGACAAAATAAAGTAGTTCTCAGTTTTGTCTCTATATTTTGTTTCCTCGTCAAGTAGCCCTAGGCACAGACTGTGGAAAAGCACTTTGATTGAAAGGGGTTGCCAAGCTTCCAACAAATAACGAGTTTCCGAAATACCAGCAAATATTTTTTCACCCAATCTTGATGATACGTAGTGGTAATGACAAGTACACAAATCCCACTTGGCTCACCAAATTTTGTTCTTCTAGGTTGTTGCGGCCCTTTACAGTAGCAGTTTTTATTTTTAGGTTTCACTCTGTTCTCTCCAATATAGATGGATGAATTTATAACTCTGAATCCAACATTGTTTGTTGTACCTCTTTGAAACTTAACAAAAAAAGTATTTCTCAGTTTTGTCTCTATGGTTTGTTTCCTCTTCAAATAGCCCTAAGCAGAGTCTTTGGAAAAGCACTTACATTGAAAGGGGTTGCCAATCTTACAAGAAATTTCGAGTTTCTGAAATATCAGCAAATATTTTTTCACCAAATCTGGATGATACTTGGTGGTAATGACAAGTACACAAATCCCACTTTGTTCACCAAATTTTGTTCTTCTCGGTTGAAGCGTTCGTTTACAGTAACAGTTTTTATTTTTAGGTGTCACTCTGTTCTCTCCTGCATAGATAGATGAATTTGGAACTCTAAATCCAACATGGTTTGTAGTAGCTCTTTGAAACTTGAAAAATAAGGAGTTCTCAGTTTTGTCTCTGTGGTTTGTTTCCTCTTCAAGTAGCCCTAGGCACAGACTGTGGAAAAGCACCTTCATTGAAAGGGGTTCCCAAGCTTCCAAGAAATAACGAGTTTCCGAAATACCATCAAATACTTTTTCACTCAATCTTGATGATACTTTTTGTTAATTATTGGTACACAAATCCCACTTGGCTCACCAAATTTTGTTCTTCTAGTTTGAAGCGTTCGTTTACAGTAGCAGTTTATATTTTTAGGTTTCCCCCTGTTCTCTCCTATATGCATAGATGAATTTGGAACTCTAAAGCCAACATGGTTTGTAGTAGCTCTTTAAAACTTGACAAAAAAAGTAGTTCTCACTTATGTCTCTATGATTTGTTTCCTCTTCAAGTTGCCCTAAGCAGAAACTGTTGAAAAGCCCTTTCATTGAAAGGTGTTGCCAAGCTTACAAGAAATTACGAGCTTCTGAAATACCAGCAAATATTTTTTCACCCAATCTGGATGATACGTGGTGGTAATGACAAGTACACAAATCCCACTTGGCTCACCAAATTTTGTTCTTCTAGGTTGAAGCGTTCCTTAAAGGAGCAGTTTTAATACGTAGGTTTCACTCTGTTCTCTCCTATATAGATAGATGAATTTGGAACTCTAAATCAAACATGGTTTGTAGTATCTCTTTGAAATTTGACAAAATATAGGAGTTCTCAGTTTTGTCTCTATGGATTGTTTCCTCTTCAAGTAACCCTAGGCACAGACTGCGGAAAAGCACTTTCATTGAGAGGGGTTGCCAAGCTTCTAAGAAATAACGAGTTTCTCAAACACCAGCAAATATTTTTTCCTCTAATCTTGATGATACTTGGGGGAAATGATCAGTACACAAATCCCACTTGGCTCACCAACTTTTGTTCTTCTAGGTTGAAGTTTTCGTCTACAGTAGCAGTTTTTATATTTATGTTATACTTTGTTCTCTCCTATATAGATAGATGAATATGGAACTCTAAATCCAACATGGTTTCTGGTAGCTCTTTCAAACTTGAAAAATATAGGAGTTCTCAGTTTTTTCTCTATGGTTTGTTTCCTCTTCAAGTATCCCTAGGCACAGACTGTGGATAGCATTTTCATTGAGAGGGGTTGCCAAGCTTCCAAGAAATTACGAGTTTCCGAAATACTAGCAAATATTTTTTCATCCAATCTTGATGATACGTGGTGGAAAATTATCAGTACACAAATACCACTATGCTCACCAAATTGTGTTCTTCTGGGTTGAAGCGTTCGTCTACAGTAGCTGTTTATATATGTAGTTTTCACTCTGTTCTCTCTTATATAGATAGATTAATTTGGAACTCTGAAACCAACATAGTTTTTAGTACCTCTTTGAAACTTGACAAAATAAAGTAGTTCTCAGTTTTGTCTCTATGGTTTGTTTCCTCTTCAAGTAGCCCTAGGCACAGACTGTTGAAAAGCACTTTCATTGAAAGGGTTTGCTGCTTCCAAGAAATAACGAGTTTCCGAAATACCACCAAATATTTTTTCACCCAATCTTGATGATTCTTGGTGGTAATGATCGGTACACAAATCCCACTTGGCTCTCCAAATTTTGTTCTTCTAGTTTGAATCGTTCATTTACAGTATCAGTTTATATTTTTAGGTTTCCCTCTGTTCGCTCCTATATAGAGAGATGACTTTGGAACTCTAAATACAACATGGATTGTAGTAGCTCTTTGAAACATCAAAAAATAAAGGAATTCTCAGTTTTGTCTCTATGGTTTGTTTCCTCTTCAAGTAGCCCTAGTCACAGACTTTGGAAAAGCACTATCATTGAAAGGGTTTGCCAAGCTTCCAAGAAATAAGGATTTTCCGAAATACCAGCAAATATTTTTCACCCAATCTTGATGATACATGGTGGTAATGATCGGTACACAAATCCCACTTGACTCACCCACGTTTGTTCTTCTAGGTATAAGCGTTTGTCTACAGTCGCAGTTTTTAAATTTATGTTTCACTCTGTTCTCTCTTATATAGATAGATGAATTGGGAACTCTAAATCCAACATGGTTTGTAGTAGCACTTTGAAACTTGACAAAATAAAGTAGTTCTCAGTTTTGTCTCTATGGTTTGATTTCTCTTCAAGTAGCCCTAGGCAGAGACTGTGGAAAAGCATTTTCATTGAGAGGGGTTGCCAAGCTTCCAAGAAATTACGAGTTTCCGAAATACCAACAAATATTTTTTCACCTAATCTTGATGACACGTGGTGGTAATGATCGGTACACAAATCCCACTTGGCTCACCAAATTTTGTTGTTCTAGGTTGAAGCGTTCGTTTACAGTAGCAGTTTTTATTTTTAGGTTTCCCTCTGTTCTCTCATATACAGATAGATGAATTTGGAACTCTAAATCCAACATGGTTTGTAGTAGCTCTTTGAAACTTGACAAAAAAATGTTCTCAGTTTTGTCTCTATGGTATGTTTCCTCTTCAAGTCTCCCTAAGGAGAGAGTGTGGAAAAGCACTTTCATTGAAAGGGGTTGCCAAGCTTCCAAGAAATTACGAGTTTCCGAAATACCAGCAAATATTTTTTCACCCAATCTTGATGATACGTGGTGGTAATGACAGGTTCACAAATCCCACTTGGCTCACCAAATTTTGTTCTTCTAGGTTGAAGCGTTCGTTTACAGTAGCAGTTTTTATTTTTAGGTTTCACTCTGTTCTCTTTTATATAGATAAATGAATTTGGAACTCTAAATCCAACATGGTTTGTAGTAGCTCTTTGAAAGTTGACAAAATAAAGGAGTTCTCAGTTTTGTCTCTATGGTTTGTTTCCTCTTCAAGTAGCCCTAGGCACAGACTGTGGAAAAGCACTTTCATTGAGAGGGGTTGCCAAGCTTCTAAGAAATAACGAGTTTCCGAAATACCAGCAAATATTTTTTCACCCAATCTTGATGATACTTGGTGGTAATGATCAGTTTAGAAATCCCAATTGCCTCACAAATTTTGTTCTTCTAGGTTGAAGTGTTCGTCTACAGTAGCAGTTATTATATTTAGGTTTCACTCTGTTCTCTCGTATATAGATAGATGAATTTGGATCTCTAAATCCAACATGGTTTGTAGTAGCTTTTTGATACTTGACAAAATAAAGGAGTTCTCGGTTTTGACCCTATGGTTTGTTTTCTCTTCAAGTAGTCCTAGGCACAGACTGTGGAAAAGCACTTTCATTGAGAGGGTTTGCCAAGCTTCTAAGAAATAACGAGTTTCCGAAATACCAGCAAATATTCTTTCACCCAATCTTGATGATACGTGGTGGTAATGACAAGGACACTAATCCCACTTGGCTCACCAAATTTTGTTCTTCTAGGTTGAAGCGTTCGTTTACAGTAGCAGTTTTTATTTTCTGGATTCACTCTGTTCTCTCCTATATAGTTAGATGAAGTTGGAACTCTAAATCCAACATTGTTTCTAGTAGCTCTTTGAAACTTGACAAAATAAAGGAGTTCTCCGTTTTGTCTCTATGGTTTGTTTCATCTCAAGTAGCCCTAGAAACAGACTGTGGAAAAGCACTTTCATTGTGAGGGGTTACCAAGCTTCTAGGAAATAAGGAGTTTCCGAAATACCAGCAAATACTTTTTGACCCAATCTTGATGATACTTGGTGGTAATTATCAGTACACAAATCTCACCTGCTTCACCATATTTTGTTCTTCTAGGTTGAAGCGTTCGTCTACAGTAGCAGTTTTTATATTTAGGATTCCCTCTGTTCTCTCCTATATAGATAGATGAATTCGGAACTCTAAATCCACCATGGTTTGTAGTAGCTCCTTGAAACTTGACAAAATAAAGGAGTTCTCTGTTTTGTCTCTATGGTTTGTTTACTCTTCAAGTCTCCCTAAGGAGAGAGTGTGGAAAAGCACTTTCATTGAAAGGGGTTGCCAAGCTTCCAAGAAATTACGAGTTTCCGAAATACCAGCAATTATTTTTTCACCCAATCTGGATGATACGTGGTGGTAATGACAGGTTCACAAATCCCACTTGGCTCACCAAATTTTGTTCTTCTAGGTTGAAGCGTTCGTTTACAGTAGCAGTTTTTATTTTTAGGTTTCACTCTGTTCTCTTTTATATAGATAAATGAATTTGGAACTCTAAATCCAACATGGTTTGTAGTAGCACTTTGAATGTTGACAAAATAAAGGAGTTCTCAGTTTTGTCTCTATGGTTTGTTTCCTCTTCAAGTAGCCCTAGGCACAGACTGTGGAAAAGCACTTTCATTGAGAGGGGTTGCCAAGCTTCTAAGAAATAACGAGTTTCCGAAATACCAGCAAATATTTTTTAACTCAATCTTGATGATACTTGGTGGTAATGATCAGTATAGAAATCCCAATTGCCTCACCAAATTTTGTTCTTCTAGGTTGAAGTGTTCGTCTACAGTAGCAGTTATTATATTTAGGTTTCACTCTGTTCTCTCCTATATAGATAGATGAATTTGGATCTCTAAATCCAACATGGTTTGTAGTAGCTTTTTGATACTTGACAAAATAAAGGAGTTCTCGGTTTTGACTCTATGGTTTGTTTTCTCTTCAAGTAGTCCTAGGCACAGACTGTGGAAAAGCACTTTCATTGAGAGGGGTTGCAAAGCTTCTAAGAAATAACGAGTTTCCGAAATACCAGCAAATATTCTTTCACCCAATCTTGATGATACGTGGTGGTAATGACAAGGACACTAATCCCACTTGGCTCACTAAATTTTGTTCTTCTAGGTTGAAGCGTTCATTTACAGTAGCAGTTTTTATTTTCTGGTTTCACTCTGTTCTCTCCTATATAGTTAGATGAAGTTGGAACTATAAATCCAACATTGTTTCTAGTAGCTCTTTGAAACTTGACAAAATAAAGGAGTTCTCCGTTTTGTCTCTATGGTTTGTTTCATCTCAAGTAGCCCTAGGAAGAGACTGTGAAAAAGCACTTTCATTTTGAGGGGTTACCAAGCTTCTAAGAAATAAGGAGTTTCCGAAATACCAGCAAATACTTTTTGACCCAATTTTGATGATACTTGGTGGTAATTATCAGTACACAAATCTCACCTGCTTCACCATATTTTCTTCTTCTAGGTTGAAGCGTTCGTCTACAGTAGCAGTTTTTATATTTAGGATTCCCTCTGTTCTCTCCTATATAGATAGATGAATTTGGAACTCTAAATCCAACATGGTTTGTAGTAGCTCTTTGAAACTTGACAAAATAAAGGAGTTCTCAGTTTTGCCTCTATGGTTTGTTTCCTCTTCAAGTAGCCCTACTCACAGACTGTGGAAAAGCACTTTCATTGAGAGGGGTTGCCAAGCTTCTGAGAAATAACGAGTTTCCGAAATACAAGCAAATATTTTTTCACCCAATCTTGATGATACGTGGTGGTAATGATCAGTACACAAATCCCTCTTAGCTCACCAAATTTTCTTCTTCTAGGTTGAAGCGTTCGTCTACAGTAGCAGTTTTTTATTTGGGTTTCCCTCTGTTCTCTTCTATATAGATAGATGAATTCGGAACTCTAAATCCAACATGGTTTGTAGTATCTCTTTGAAACTTGACAAAATAAAGGAGTTCTCAGTTTTGTCTCTATGGTTTGTTTCCTCTTCAAGTAGCCCTAGGAACGGACTGTGGAAAAGCACTTTCATTGAGAGGGGTTGCCAAGCCTCTAAGAAATAACGAGTTTCCGAAATACCAGCAAATAATTTTTCACCCAATTGGGATGATACATGGTGGTAATGACAAGAACACAAATCCCACTTGGCTCACCAAATTTTGTTCTTCTACGTTTATGCGTTCGTCTACAGTAGCAGTTTTTAGATTTATGTTTCCCTCTGTTCCCTCCTATATAGATAGATGAATTTGGAACTCTAAATCCAACATGGTTTGTAGTAGTTCTTTGAAACTTGACAAAATAAAGTAGTTCTCAGTTTCGTCTCTATGGTTTGTTTCCTCTTCAAGTATCCCTAAGCAGAGACTGTGGAAAAGCACTTTGATTGAAAGGGGTTGCCAAGCTTCCAAGAAATTACGAGTTTCCGAAATACCAGCAAATATTATTTCACCCAATCTGAAGGATACGTGGTGGTAATGACAAGGACATAAATCCCACTTGGCTCACCAAATTTTGTTCTTCTAGGTTGAAGCGTTCGTTTACAGTAGCAGTTTTTATATTTAGGATTCCCTCTGTTCTCTCTTATATAGATAGATGAATTTGGAACTCTAAATCCATCATGGTTTGTAGTACCTCTTTGAAACTTGACAAAATAAAGGAATTCTCAGTTTTGTCTCTATGATTTGTTTCCTCTTCAAGTAGCCCTAAGCAGAGACTGTGGAAAAGCACTTTCATTGAGAGGGGTTGCCAAGCTTCTAAGAAATAACGAGTTTCCGAAATACCAGCAAATATTTTTTCACGCAATCTTGATGATACTTGGTGGTATTGATCAGTACACCAATCCCACTTGGGTCAGCAAATTTTGTTCTTCTAGGTTGAAGGGTTCATCTACAGTAGCAGTTTTTATGTTTAGGTTTCACTCTGTTCTCTCCTATATAGATAGATGAGTTTGGAACTCTAAAACCAACATGGTTTGTAGTAGCTCTTTGAAACTTAAACAAAAAAAGTAGTTCTCAGTTTTGTCTGAATGGTTTGTTTTTTCTTCAAGTAGCCCTAAGCAGAGACTGTGGAAAAGCACTTTCATTGAGAGGGGTTGCCAAGCTTCTAAGAAATAACGATTTTCCGAAATACCAGCAAATATTTTTTCACCCAATCTGGATGATACTTGGTGGTAATGATCAGTACAGAAATCCCACTTGCCTCACCAAATTTTGTTCTTCTAGGTTGAAGTGTTCGTTTAAGTAGCAGTTTTTATTTTTAGGTTTCACTCTGTTCTCTTCTATATAGATAGATGAATTCGGAACTCTAAATCCACCATGGTTTGTAGTAGCTCCTTGAAACTTGACAAAATAAAGGAGTTCTCCGTTTTGTCTCTATGGTTTGTTTCCTCTTCAAGTAGCCCTAGGAACAGACTGTGGAAAAGCACTTTCATTGAGAGGGGTTGCCAAGCCTCTAAGAAATAACGAGTTTCCGAAATACCAGCAAATAATTTTTCACCCAATTGGTATGATACATGGTGGTAATGATCAGTACAAAAATCCCACTTGGCTCACCAAATTTTGTTCTTCAAGGTTGAAGCGTTCGTTTACAGTAGCAGTTTTTATTTTTAGGTTTCTCTCTGTTCTCTCCTATATAGATAGATGAATTTGGAACTCTAAATCCAACATGGTTTGAAGTAGCTCTTTCAATGTTGACAAAATAAAGGAGTTCTGAGTTTTGTCTCTATGGTTTGTTTCCTCTTCAAGTAGCCCTAGGCACAGACTGTGGAAAAGCACTTTCATATAGAGGGGTTGCCACGCTTCTAAGAAATAACGAGTTCCCGAAATACCAGCAAATGTTTTTGCACCCAATCTTGATGATACTTGGTGGTAATGATCAGTACACAAATCCCACTTTGCTCACCAAATTTGGTTCTTCTATGTTGAAGCTTTCGTCTAGTGTAGCAGTTTTTATATTTAGGTTTCCCTCTGTTCTCTCCCATATAGAATGATGAATTTTAAACTCTAAATCCAACATGGTTTGTAGTAGCTCTTTGAAACTTGACAAAATAAAGAATTTCTCAGTTTTGTCCCTCTGGTTTGTTTCCTCTTCAAGTAGCCCTAAGCAGAGACTGTGGAAAAGCACTTTCATTGAAGGGGTTGCCAAGCTTTTAAGAAATAACGAGTTTCCTAAATACCAGCAAATATTTTTTCACGCAATCTTGATGACACGTGGTGGTAATCATCAGTGCACAAATCCCACTTGGCTCACCAAATTTTTTTCTTCTATGTTGAAGCGTTCGTTTACAGTAGCAGTTTTTATTTTTAGGTTTCACTGTTTTCTCTCCTATATAGATAGATGAATTTGGAACTCTAAATCCAACATGGTTTGTAGTAGCTCTTTGAAACTTGACAAAATAAAGGGGTTCTCAGTTTTGTCTCTATGGTTTGTTTCCTCTTCAGTAGCCCTAGGCACATACTGTGCTAAAGCACTTTCATTGAAAGGGGTTGCCAAGCTTCCAATAATTTACGAGTTTCCGAAATACCAGCAAATATTTTTTCACCCAATCTTGATGATACGTGGTGGTAATGATCAGTACACAAATCCCTCTTAGCTCACCAAATTTTCTTCTTCTTGGTTGAAGCGTTCGTCTACAGTAGCAGTTTTTTATTTGGGTTTCCCTCTGTTCTCTTCTATATATATAGATGAATTCAGAACTCTAAATCCAACATGGTTTGTAGTAACTCTTTGAAACTTGACAAAATAAAAGAGTTCTCAGTTTCGTCTCTATGGTTGGTTTCCTCTTCAAGTAGCCCTAGGCACAGACTGTGGAAAAGCACTTTCATTGAGAGGGGTTGCCAAGCTTCTAAGAAATAATGAATTATCGAAATACCAGCAAATATTTTTTACCCAGTCTTGATGATACTTGGTGGTAATGATCAGTACACAAATCCCACTTGGCTCACCAAATTGTGTTCTTCTAGGTTGAAGCGTTCGTCTGCATTAGCAGTTTTTATGTTTAGGTTTAACTCTGTTCTCTCTTATATAGATAGATGAATTTGGAACTCAAAATCCAACATGGTTTGTAGTAGCTCTTTGAAACTTGACAAAATAAAGGAGTTCTCAGTTTTGTCTATATGTTTTGTTTCCACTTCAAGTAGCCCTAGGCACAGACTTCAGAAAAGCACTTTCATTGAGAGGGGTTGCCAAGCTTCTAAGAAATAAAAAGTTTCGGAAATACCAGCAAATATTTTTTCACACAATCTTGGTGATACTTGGTGGTAATGATCAGTACAGATATCCCTCTTGGCTCACCAAATTTTGCTCTTCTAGGTTGAAGCGTTCGTCTACAGTAGCAGTGTATATATTTAAATTTCCCTCTCTTTTCTTCTATATAGATAGGAGAATTTGGAACTCAAAATCTAACATGATTTGTAGTAGCTCTTTGAAACTTGACAAAATAAAGGAGATCTCAGTTTTGTCTCTGTGGTTTGTTTCCTCTTCAAGTATCCCTAGGCACAGGCTGTAAAAAAGCACTTTCATTGAAAGGGGTTGCCATGCTCCCAAGAAATTACGAGTTTGCGAAATACAAGCAAATATTTTTTCACCCAATCTGGATGATACGTGGTGGTAACGACAAGTAAACAAATCCCACTTGGTTAACCAAATTTTGTTCTTCTAGGTTGAAGCGTTTGTTTACAGTCGCAGTTTTTATTATTAGGTTTCACTCTGTTCTCTCCTATATAGATAGGTGAATTTGGAACTGTAAATCCAACATGGTTTGTAGTAGCTCTTTGAAACTTGACAAAATAAAGGAGTTCTCAGTTTTTTCTCTATCGGTTGTTTCCTCTTCAAGTAGCCCTAGGCACAGACTGTGGAAAAGCACTTTCATTGAGAGGGGTTGCCAAGCTTCTAAGAAATAACGAGTTTCCGAAATTGCAGCAAATATTTTTTCACCCAATCTTGATGATACTTGTTGGTAATGATCAGTACACGAATCTCACCTGACTCAACAAATTTTGTTCTTCTAGGTTGAAGCGTTCGTTTACAGTAGCAGTTTTTATATTTGTGTTTCCCTCTGTTCTCTTCTATATACATAGATGAATACGGAACTCTAAATCCAACATGGTTTGCAGTAGCTATTTGAAACTTGACAAAATAAAAGAGTTCTCAGTTTTGTCTCTATGGTTTGTTTCCTCTTCAAGTAGCCCTAGGCATAGACTGTGGAAAAGCACTTTGATTGAGAGGGGTTGCCAAACTTCTAAGAAATAACGAGTTTCCGAAATACCAGCAAATATTTTTTCACCCAATCTTGATGATACGTAGTGGTAATGACAAGAACACAAATCCCACTTGGCTCACCAAATTTTGTTCTTCTAGGTAGAAGCGTTCGTTTACAGTAGCAGTTTTTATTTTTTGGTTTTACTCAGTTCTCTTGTATATAGATAGATGAATTTGGAACTCTAAATCCAACATGGTTTGTAGTAGCTCTTTGAAACTTGATAAAATAAAGGAGTTCTCAGTTTTGTCTCTTTGTTTCTTTCCTCTTCAGTAGCTCTAGGCACAGACTGTGGAAAAGCACTTTCATTGAGAGGGGTTTCCAAGCTTCAAAGAAATAACGAGTTTCCGAAATACCAGCAAATATTTTTTCACCCAATCTTGATGATACTTGGTGGTAATGATCAGTACAGAAATCCCACTTGGCTCACCTAATTTTGCTCTTCTAGGTTGAAGCGTTCGTCTACAGTAACAGTTTTTTATATTTAGGTTTCCCTCTCTTCTCTCCTTTATAGACAGATGAATTTGGAATTCTAAATCCAACATGGTTTGTAGTAGCTCTTTGAAACTTGACAAAATAAAGGAGTTCTCAGTTTTGTCTCTGTGGTTTGGTTCTGCTTCAAGTAGCCCTAGGCACAGACTATGGAAAAGCACTTTCATTGAGAGGGTTTGCCAGGCTTCTAAAAAATAACGAGTTTCCGAAATACCAGCAAATATTTTTTCACACAATCTTGATGATACTTGGTGGTAATGATCAGTACATAAATCCCACTTGGCTCACCAAATTTTGTTCTTCTAGGGTGAAGCGTTCGTTTACAGTAGCAGTTTATATTTTTCGGTTTCCCTCTGTTCTCTCCTATACAGATAGATGAATTTGGAACTCTAAATCCAACATGGTTTGTAGTAGCTCTTTGATACTTGACAAAACAAAGAAGTTCTCAGTTTTGTCTCTACAATTTGTTTCCTCTTCTAGAAGCCCTAAGCAGAGACTGTTGAAAAGCACGTTCATTGAGAGGGTTGCCAAGCTTCTAAGAAATAATGAGTTTCCGAAATACAAGCAAATATTTTTTCACCCAAACTTGATGATAGTTTGGTGTAATGATCAGTACACAAATCCCATTGGCTCACCAAATTTTGTTCTTCTAGGTTCAAGCGTTCGTCTACAGTAGCAGTTTTATGTTTAGGTTTCACTCTGTTCTCTCCTATATAGATAGATGAATTTGGAACTCTAAATCCAACATGGATTGTAGTAGCTCTTTGAAACTTGACAAAATATAGGAGTTCTCAGTTTTGTATCTGTGGTTTGTTTCCTCTTCAAGTAGCCCTAGGCACAGACTGTGGAAAAGCACTTTCATTGAGAGGGGATACCAAGCTTCTAAGAAATAATGAGTTTCCGAAATACCAGCAAATATTTTTTCACCCAACCTTGATGATACTTGGTTGTAATGATCAGTACACACATCCCACTTAGCTCAACAAATTGTGTTCTTCTAGGTTGAAGCATTCATCTACAGTAGCAGTTTTTAAATTTAGGTTTCCCTTTGTTCTCTCCTATATAGATAGATGAATTTGGAACTCTAAATCCAACATGGATTGTACTAGATCTTTGAAACTTGACAAGATGAAGTCGTCCTCAGATTTGTCCGTATGGTTTGTTTCCTCTTCAAGTAGACCTAAGCAGAGACTGTGGAAATGCACTTTCATTGAAAGGAGTTGCCAAGCTCCCAAGAAATTACGAGTTTCCGAAATACAAGCAAATATTTTATCACTCATCTTGATGATACTTTGGGGTAATGATCAGTACACAAATCCCATTGGCTCACAAAATTTGTTCTTCTAGGTTGAAGCGTTCGTCTACAGTAGCAGTTTTTATGTTTAGGTTTCACTCTGTTCTCTCCTATATAGATAGAAGACTTTGGAACTCTAAATCCAACATGGATTGTAGTAGCTCTTTGAAACTTGACAAAATAAAGGAGTTCTCAGTTTTGTCTCTGTGGTTTGGTTCCTCTTCAAGTAGCCCTAGGCACAGACTGTGGAAAAGCACTTTCATTGAGAGGGGTTGCCAGGCTTCTAAAAAATAACGAGTTTCTGAAATACCAGCAAATATTTTTTCACCCAATCTTGATGATACGTGGTGGTAATTATCAGTACAAATATCCCACATGGCTCACCAAATTGAGTTCTTCTAGGTTGTAGCGTTCGTATACAGTAGCAGTTTTTATATTTAGGTTTCGCTCTGTTCTCTCCTATATATATAGATGATTTTGGAACTCTATATCCAACATGGTTTGTAGTAGCTCTTTGAAACCTGACAAAATAAAGGAGTTCTCAGTTTTGCCTCTATGGTTTGTTTCCTCTTCAAGTAGCCCTAGGCACAGACTGTGGAAAAGCACTTTCATTGAGAGGGGTTGCCAAGCTTCTAAGAAATAACAATTTTCCGAAATACCAACAAATACTTCTCACCCAATCTTGATGATACTTGGTGGTAATGATCAGTATACAAATCCCACTTGGCTACCAAATTTTGTTCTTCTATGTTGAAGCGTTCGTCTGCAGTAGCAGTTTTATGCTTAGGTTTCCCTCTGTTCTCTCCTATATAGATAGATGAATTTGGAACTCTAATTCCAACATGGTTTGAAGTAGCTCTTTGAAACTAGACAAAAAAAAGGAGTTATCAGTTTTGTCTCTATGGTTTGTTTCCTTTTCAAGATGCTTTAGGCACAGACTGTGGAAAAGCACTTTCATTGAGAGGGGTTGCCAAGCTTCCAAGAAATAACGAGTTTCCGAAATACCAGCAAAAATTTTTTCACCCAATCTTGATGATACGTGGTGGTAAAGACAAGTACACAAATCCCACTTTCTCACCAAATTTTGTTCTTCTAGATTGAAGTGTTCATTTACACTAGCAGTTTATATTTTTAGGTTTCCCTCTGTTCTCTCCTATATAGATAGATGAATTTCGAACTGTAAATCCAACATGGCTTGTAGTAGCTCTTTGAAACTTTACAAAATAAAGGAGTTATCAGTTTTATCTCTATGCTAGTTTCATCCTAGAATAGCCCTAGGCACAGACTGTGGAAGATCACTTTCATTGAGAAGGGATGCAAAGCTTCTAAGAAATAACGAGTTTCCGAAATACCACCAAATATTTTTTCACCCAATTTTGATGATACTTGGTGATAATGATCGGTATAAAAATCCCACTTGGCTCACCAAATTTTGTTCTTCTAGCTTGAATCGTTCGTCTACAGTAGCAGTTTTTATATTTAGGTTTCCCTCTGTTCTCTCCTATACAGATAGAATAATTTGGAACACTAAGTAAAACATGGTTTGTAGTAGCTCTTTGAAACTTGACAGAATAAAGGGGTTCACAGTTTTGTCTCTATGGTTTGTTTCCTCTTCAAGTAGACCTAGGAGAGACTGAGGAAAAGCACTTTAATTGAGAGGGGTTTCCAAGCTTCTAAGTAATAAAAATTTTCCGAAATACCAGCAAATATTTTTCACCCAATCTTGAGAATACTTTGTTGGAATGATCAGTACACAAATCCCACTAGGCTCACCAAATTTTGTTCTTCTATGTTGAAGCGTTCTTCTACAGTAGCAGTTTTTATATTTAGGTTTCACTCTGTTCTCTCCGATATAGATAGATGAATTTTGAACTATAAATCCAACATGGTTTGTAGTAGCTCTTTGAAACTTGACAAAATAAAGGAGTTATCAGTTTTGTCTCTATGGTTTGTTTCCTCTTAAAGAAGCTTTAGGCACGGACTGTGGAAAAGCTCTTTCATTGAGAGGGGTTGCCAAGCTTCTAAAAAATAACGAGTTTCCAAAATATCAGCAAATATTTTTTCACCCAATCTTGATGATACTTGGGTTTAATGATCAGTACAAAAATCCCACTTGGCTCTCCAAATTTTGTTCTTCTATGTTGAAGCTTTCGTCTACAGTAGCAGTTTTTATATTTAGGTTTTCCTCTGTTCTCTCCTATATAGATAGATGAATTTGGAACTGTAAATCAAACATGGTTTGTAGTAGCTCTTTGAAACCTGACAAAATAAAGGAGTTCTCAGTTTTGCCTCTATGGTTTGTTTCCTCTTCAAGTAGCCCTAGCACAGACTGTGGAAAAGCACTTTGATTGAGAGGGGTTGCCAAGCTTCTAAGAAATAGCGAGTTTCCGAAATACCAGCAAATATTTTTTCACCCAATCATGATGATACTTGGTGGTAATGATCAGTAAACAAATCCCACCTGGCTCACCAAATTTTGTCCTTCTAAATTGAAGCGTTCATCTACAGTAGCAGTTTTTATATTTAGGTTTCCCTCTGTTCTCTCCTATATAGGTAGATGAATTTTAACTCTAAATCCTACATGGTTTGTAGTAGCTCGTTGAGTCTCGACAAAATAAAGGAGTTCTCAATTTTGTCTCTATGGTTTGTTTCCTCTTCAAGTAGCCCTAATCAGAGACTGTGGAAAAGCACTTTCATTGAAAAGGGTTGCCAAGCTTCCAAGAAATTACGAGTTTCCGAAATACCAGCAAATATTTTTTCACCCAATCTTGATGATACGTGGTGGTAATGACAAGTACACAAATCCCACTTGGCTCACCAAATTTTCTTCATATAGGTGGAAGCGTTCGTTTACATTAGCTGTTTATATTTTTAGGTTCTCTCTGTTCTCTCCTATATAGATAGATGAATTTGGAACTCTAAATCCAACATGGTTTGTAGTAGCTCTTTGAAACTTGACAAAATAAAGGAGTTCTCAGTTTTGTCTCTACGATTTGTTTCCTCTTCAAGTAGCCCTAAGCAGAGACTGCAGAAAAGCACTTTCATTGAGACGGGTTGCCAAGCTTCTAAGAAATAACGAGTTTCCGAAATACAAGCAAATATTTTTTCACCCAATCTTGATGACTCGGGTGGTAATGATTAGTACACAAGTCCCACTTGACTCACCAAATTGTGTTCTTCTAGGTTGAAGCGTTCGTCTACAGTAGCAGTTTTTATATTTAGGTTTTCCTCTGTTCTCTCCTATATACATAAATGAATTTGGAACTCTAAATCCAACATGGTTTGTAATAGCTCTTTGATACTTGACAAAATAAAGGAGTTCTCAGTTTTGTCTCTATGGTTTGTTTCCTCTTCAAGTAGCCCTAGGCACAGACTTCGGAAAAGCACTTTCATTGAGAGGGGTTGCCAAGCTTCTAAGAAATAACGAGTTTCCGAAATACCAGCAAATATTTTTTCACCCAATCTTGATGATACGTTGTGGTAATGATCAGTGCACAAATCCCACTTGGCTCACGAAATTTTGTTCTTCTAGGTTGAAGCGTTCATTTTCAGTATCAGTTTTTATTTTTAGGATTCACTCTGTTCTCTCCTATATAGATAGATGAATTTGGAACACTGAATCCAACATGGTTTGTAGTAGCTCTTTGAAACTTGATAAAACAAAGAGGTTCTCAGTTTTGTTACTTGGTTTCTTTCCTCTTCAAGTAGCCCTATTCACAGACTGTGGAAAAGCACTTTCATTGAGAGGGGTTGTCAAGCTTCTAAGAAATAACAAGTTTATGAAATACCAGCAAATATTTTTTCACCAATCTTGATGATACTTGGTTGTAATGATCAGTACACAAATCCCACTTGGCTAACCAAATTTTGCTCTTCTATGTTGAAGCGTTCGTCTACAGTAGCAGTGTTTATATGTACATTTCCTTCTCTTCTCTCCTATATAGATAGATGAATTTGGAACTCTAAATCTAACATAGTTTGTAGTAGCTTTTTGAAACTTGACAAAATAAAGGAGTTCTCAGTTTTGTCTCTGTGGTTTGTTTCCTCTTCAAGTAGCCCTAGGCACAGGCTATAGAAAAGCACTTTCATTGAAAGGGGATTCCAAGCTTCCAAAAAATTACAAGTTTCCGAAATACAAGCAAATATTTTTTCACCCAATCTGGATGATACGTGATGGTAACGACAAGTACACAAATCCCACTTGGTTCACCAAATTTTGTTCTTCTACTTTGAAGCGTTTGTTTACAGTCGCAGTTTTTATTTTTAGATTTCACTCTGTTCTCTCCTATATAGATAGATGAATTTGGAACTCTAAATCGAACGTGGTTTGTAGTAGCTCTTTGAAACTTGACAAAATAAAGGAGTTCTCAGTTTTGTCTCTATGGTTTGTTTCCTCTTCAGTAGCCCTAGGCACAGACTATGCTAAAGCACTTTCATTGAAATGGGTTGCCAAGCTTCCAAGAAATTACGAGTTTCCGAAATACCAGCAAATATTTTTTCACCCAATCTGGATGATACGTAGTGGTAATGACAAGTACACAAATCCCACTTGGCTCACCAAATTTTGTTCTTCTAGGTTGAAGCGTTTGTTTACAGTAGCAGTTTTTATTTTTAGGTTTCACTCTGTTATCTCCTATATAGATAGATGAATTTGGAACACTAAAACCAACATGGATTGTAGTAGCTCTTTGAAACTTGACAAAATAAAGGAGTTCTCAGTTTTGTCTCTTGGTTTCTTTCCTCTTCAAGTAGTCCTAGGCACAGACTGTGGAAAAGCACATTCATTGAGAGGGGTTGCCAAGCTTCTAAGAAATAACGAGTTTCTGAAATACCAGAAAATATTTGTTCAACCAATCTTAATGATACGTGGTGGTAATGATCAGTACAGAAATCCCACTTGGCTCACCTAATTTTGCTATTCTAGGTTGAAGTGTTCGTCTACAGTAGCAGGTTTTATATTTAGGTTTCCCTCTCTTCTCTCCTATCTAGATAGATGAAATTGGAACTCTAAATCCAACATGGTTTGTAGTAGCTCTTTGAAACTTGACAAAATAATGGAGTTCTCAGTTTTGTCTCTGAGGTTTGTTTCCTCTTCAAGTAGCCCTAGGCACGGACTGTGCTAAAGCACTTACATTGAAAGGTGTTACCAAGCTTCCAAGAAATTACCAGTTTCCAAATACCAGCAAATATTTTTTCACCCAATCTTGATGATACGTGGTGGTAATGATCAGTACACAAATCCCACTTGGGTCACCAAATTGTGTTCTTCTAGGTTGAAGCGTTCATCTACAGTAGCATTTTTTATATTTACGTTTCCCTCTGTTCTCTCCTATATAGATAGATGAATTTGGAACTCTAAATCCACATGGTTTGTAGTAGCTCTTTGAAACGTGACAAAATAAAGGAGTTCTCAGTTTTGTCTCTATGGTTTCTTTCCTCTTCAAGTAGCCCTAGGCATGGACTGTGGAAAAGCACTTTCATTGAAAGAAGTTGCCAAGCTTCTAAGAAATAAAGACTTTCCGAAATTCCAGCAAATATTTTTTCACCCAATCTTGATGATACGTGGTGGTAATGATCAGTACACAAATCCCACTTAGCTCACCAAATTTTGTTCTTCTAGGTTGAAGCGTTCGTCTACAGTAGCAGTTTTTATATTTAGGTTTCCATCTGTTCTCTCCTATATAGATAGATGAATTTGGAACTCTAAATCCAACATGGTTTGTAGTAGCTCTTTGAAACTTGATAAAAAAAAGTAGTTCTCAGTTCTGTCTCTATGGTTTGTTTCCTCTTCAACAAGCCCTAAGCAGAGACTGTGGGAAAGCACTTTCGTTGAAAGGGGTTGCCAAGCTTCCAAGAAATTAATAGTTTCTGAAATACCAGCAAATATTTTTTCACCCAATCTGGATGATACGTTTTGGTAATGACAACTACAGAAATCCCACTTGGCTCACCCAATTTTGTTCTTCTAGGTTCAAGCGATCGTTTACAGTAGCAGTTTTTATTTTTAGGTTTCACTCTGTTCTTTCCTATATAGATAGATTAATTTGGAACACTAAATACAACTTGGTTTGTAGTAGCTCTTTGAAACGTGACAAAATAGAGGAGTTCTCACTTTTCTCTCTGGTTTGTTTCCTATTCAAGTAGCCCTAGGCACACTCTGTGGAAAATCACTTTCATTGAGAGGGGTTGCCAAGCTTTTAAGAAATAACGAGTTTCCAAATTCCATCAAAAATTTTTTCACCCAGTCTTGATGATACGTGGTGGTAATGAGAAGTACACAAATCCCACTTGGCTCACCAAATTTTGTTCTTCTAGGTTGAAGCATTCGATTACAGTTGCAGTTTTTATTTTTAGGTTTCACTCTGTTCTCTCCTATATAGATAGATGAATTTGGAACTCTAAATCCAACATGGTTTGTACTAGTGCTTTGAAATTTGACAAAATAAAGTAGTTCTCAGTTTTCTCTCTATGGTTTGTTTCCTCTTCAAGTGTCCCTAAGCAGAGAGTTGGAAAAGCACTTTGATTGAAGGGGTTGCCAAGCTTCCAAGAAATTACGAGTTTGTGAAATACCAGCAAATATTTTTTCACCCCATCTGAATGATACGTGGTGGTAATGTCAAGGACATAAATCCCACTTGGCTCACCAATTTTTTTTCTTCTAGGTTGAAGCGTTCGTTTACAGTAGCAGTTTTTATATTTAGGTTTCCCTCTGTTCTCTCCTATATAGATAGATGAATTTGGAACTCTAAATCCAACATGGTTTGTATTACCTCTTTGAAACTTTAAAAAATAAAGGAATTCTCAGTTTTGTCTCTATGATTTGTTTCCTCTTCAAGTAGCCCTAAGCAGAGACTGTGGAAAAGCACTTTCATTGAAAGGGGTTGCCAAGCTTCCATGAAATTACGAGTTTCCGAAATAGGAGCAAATATTTTTTCACCCAATCTTGATGATACAAGTTGGTAATGATCGGTACACAAATCCCACTTGGCTCACCAAATTTTGTTCTTCTAGGTTGAAGCATTCGTTTACAGTAGCAGTATTTATATTTAGGTTTCACTCTGTTCTCTTTTATATAGATAGATGAATTTGGAACTCTAAATCCAACATGGATTGTAGTAGCTCTTTGAAAGTAGACAAAATAAAGGAGTTCTCTGTTTTGTCTCTATGGTTTGTTTCCTCTTCAAGTAGCCCTAGGCACAGACTGTGGAAAAGCACTTTAATTGAGAGGGGTTGCCAAACTTCCAAGAAATAACGAGTTTCCGAAATACCAGCAAATATTTTTTCACCTAATCTTGATGACACTTGGTTGTAATGATTGGTACAGAAATCCCATTTGGATCACCAAATTTTGTTTCTAGGGTGAAGCGATCGTCTACAGTAGAAGTTTTTATATTTAGGTTTCCCTCTGTTCTCTCCTGTATAGATAGATGAATTTGGAACTCTAAATCCAACATGGTTTGTAGTAGCTCTTTGAAACTTGACAAAAAAAATAGTTCTCAGTTTTGTCTCTATGGTTTGTTTCCTCTTCAAGTCTCCCTAATGAGAGAGTGTGGAAAAGCACTTTCATTGAAAGGGGTTGCCAAGCTTCCAAGAAATTACGAGTTTCCGAAATACCAGCAAATATTTTTTCACCCAATCTGGATGATACGTGGTGGTAATGACAGGTTCACAAATCCCACTTGGCTCACCAAATTTTGTTCTTCTAGGTTGAAGCGTTCGTTTACAGTAGCAGTTTTTATTTTTAGGTTTCACTCTGTTCTCTTTTATATAGATAAATGAATTTGGAACTCTAAATCCAACATGGTTTGTAGTAGCTCTTTGAAAGTTGACAAAATAAAGGAGTTCTCAGTTTTGTCTCTATGTTTTGTTTCCTCTTCAAGTAGCCCTAGGCACAGACTGTGGAAAAGCACTTTCATTGAGAGGGGTTGCCAAGCTTCTAAGAAATAACGAGTTTCCGAAATACCAGCAAATATTTTTTCACCCAATCTTGATGATACTTGGTGGTAATTATCAGTATAGAAATCCCAATTGCCTCACAAATTTTGTTCTTCTAGGTTGAAGTGTTCGTCTACAGTAGCAGTTATTATATTTAGGTTTCACTCTGTTCTCTCCTATATAGATAGATGAATTTGGATCTCTAAATCCAACATTGTTTGTAGTAGCTTTTTGATACTTGACAAAATAAAGGAGTTCTCGGTTTTGACTCTATGGTTTGTTTCCTCTTCAAGTAGTCCTAGGCACAGACTGTGGAAAAGCACTTTCATTGAGAGGGGTTGCCAAGCTTCTAAGAAATAACGAGTTTCCGAAATACCAGCAAATATTCTTTCACCCAATCTTGATGATACGTGGTGGTAATGACAAGGACACTAATCCCACTTGGCTCACCAAATTTTGTTCTTCTAGGTTGAAGCGTTCGTTTACAGTAGCAGTTTTTATTTTCTGGTTTCACTCTGTTCTCTCCTATATAGTTAGATGAAGTTGGAACTCTAAATCCAACATTGTTTCTAGTAGCTCTTTGAAACTTGACAAAATAAAGGAGTTCTCCGTTTTGTCTCTATGGTTTGTTTCATCTCAAGTAGCCCTAGGAACAGACTGTGGAAAAGAACTTTCATTGTGAGGGTTTACCAAGCTTCTAAGAAATAAGGAGTTTCCGAAATACCAGCAAATACTTTTTGACCCAATCTTGATGATACTTGGTGGTAATTATCAGTACACAAATCTCACCTGCTTCACCATATTTTGCTCTTCTAGGTTGAAACGTTCGTTACAGAAGCAGTTGTTATATTTAGGATTCCCTCTGTTCTCTCCTATATAGATAGATGAATTTGGAACTCTAAATCCAACATGGTTTGTAGTAGCTCTTTGAAACTAGACAAAATAAAGTAGTTCTCAGTTTTTTCTCTGTGGTTTGTTTTTTCTTCACGTAGCCCTAGGCACAGACTGTGGAAAAGCACTTTCATTGAGAGGGGTTGCCAAGCTTCTGAGAAATAACGAGTTTCCGAAATACAAGCAAATATTTTTTCACCCAATCTTGATGATACGTGGTGGTAATGATCAGTACACAAATCCCTCTTAGCTCACCAAATTTTCTTCTTCTAGGTTGAAGCGTTCGTCTACAGTAGCAGTTTTTTATTTGGGTTTCCCTCTGTTCTCTTCTATATAGATAGATGAATTCGGAACTCTAAATCCAACATGGTTTGTAGTATCTCTTTGAAACTTGACAAAATAAAGAAGTTCTCAGTTTTGTCTCTATGGTTTGTTTCCTCTTCAAGTGGCCCTAGGAACAGACTGTGGAAAAGCACTTTCATTGAGAGGGGTTGCCAAGCCTCTAAGAAATAACGAGTTTTCGAAATACCAGCAAATAATTTTTCACCCAATTGGGATGATACATGGTGGTAATGACAAGAACACAAATCCCACTTGGCTCACCAAATTTTGTTCTTCTACGTTTACGCGTTCGTCTATAGTAGCAGTTTTTATATTTATGTTTCCCTCTGTTCCCTCCTATATAGATAGATGAATTTGGAACTCTAAATCCAACATGGTTTGTAGTAGTTCTTTGAAACTTGACAAAATAAAGTAGTTCTCAGTTTTGTCTCTATGGTTTGTTTCCTCTTCAAGTAGCCCTAAGCAGAGACTGTGGAAAAGCTCTTTGATAGAAAGGGGTTGCCAAGCTTCCAAGAAATTACGAGTTTCCGAAATACCAGCAAATATTATTTCACCCAATCTGAAGGATACGTGGTGGTAATGACAAGGACATAAATCCAACTTGGCTCACCAAATTTTGTTCTTCTAGGTTGAAGCGTTCGTTTACAGTAGCAGTTTTTATATTTAGGTTTCCCTCTGTTCTCTCTTACATAGATAGATGAATTTGGAACTCTAAATCCATCATGGTTTGTAGTACCTCTTTGAAACTTGACAAAATAAAGGAATTCTCAGTTTTGTCTCTATGATTTGTTTCCTCTTAAAGTAGCCCTAAGCAGAGACTGTGGAAAAGCACTTTCATTGAGAGGGGTTGCCAAGCTTCTAAGAAATAACGAGTTTCCGAAATACCAGCAAATATTTTTTCACCCAATCTTGATGATACTTGGTGGTATTGATCAGTACACCAATCCCACTTGGGTCAGCAAATTTTGTTCTTCTAGGTTGAAGGGTTCATCTACAGTAGCAGTTTTTATGTTTAGGTTTCACTCTGTTCTCTCCTATATAGATAGATGAGTTTGGAACTCTAAAACCAACATGGTTTGTAGTAGCTCTTTGAAACTTGACAAAAAAAGTAGTTCTCAGTTTTGTCTGAATGGTTTGTTTTTTCTTCAAGTAGCCCTAAGCAGAGACTGTGGAAAAGCACTTTCATTGAGAGGGGTTGCCAAGCTTCTAAGAAATAACGATTTTCCGAAATACCAGCAAATATTTTTTCACCCAATCTGGATGATACTTGGTGGTAATGATCAGTACAGAAATCCCACTTGCCTCACCAAACTTTGTTCTTCTAGGTTGAAGCGTTCGTTTAAGTAGCAGTTTTTATTTTTAGGTTTCACTCTGTTCTCTTTTATATAGATAGATGAATTTGGAACTCTAAATCCAACATGGATTGTAGTAGCTCTTTGAAAGTAGACAAAATAAAGGAGTTCTCAGTTTTGTCTCTATGGTTTGTTTTTTCTTCAAGTAGCCCTAGGCACAGACTGTGAAAAAGCACTTTCATTTAGAGGGGTTGCCAAGCTTCCAAGAAATTACGAGTTTCCGAAATACCAGCAAATATTTCTTCACCCAATCTTGATGATATGTGGTGGTAATGATCGGTACAGAAATCCCACTTTGCTCACCAAATTTTGTTCTTATAGGTTGAAGCGTTCGTTTACAGTACAGTTTTTATTTTTAGGTTTCCCTCTGTTCTCTCCTATATAGATAGATGAATTCGGAACTCTAAATCCAACATGGTTTGTAGTAGCTCTTTGAAACTTGACAAAATAAAGGAGTTCTCACTTTTGTCTCTATGGTTTGTTTCCTCTTCAAGTAGCCCTAGGAACAGACTGTGGAAAAGCACTTTCATTGAGAGGGGTTGCCAAGCTTCCAAGAAATAACGAGTTTCCGAAATACCAGCAAATAATTTTTCACCCAATTGGTATGATACATGGTGGTAATGATCAGTACAAAAATCCCACTTGGCTCACCAAATTTTGTTCTTCTAGGTTGAAGCGTTCGTTTACAGTAGCAGTTTTTATTTTTAGGTTTCCCTCTGTTCTCTCCTATATAGATAGATGAATTTGGAACTCTTAATCCAACATGGTTTGTAGTAGCTCTTTGAAACTTGACAAAATAAAGGAGTTCTCACTTTTGTCTCTATGGTTTGTTTCCTCTTCAAGTAGCCCTAGGAACAGACTGTGGAAAAGCACTTTCATTGAGAGGTGTTGCCAAGCTTCCAAGAAATAACGAGTTTCCGAAATACCAGCAAATAATTTTTCACCCAATTGGTATGATACATGGTGGTAATGATCAGTACAAAAATCCCACTTGGCTCACCAAATTTTGTTCTTCTAGGTTGAAGCGTTCGTTTACAGTAGCAGTTTTTATTTTTAGGTTTCTCTCTGTTCTCTCCTATATAGATAGATGAATTTGGAACTCTAAATCCAACATGGTTTGTAGTAGCTCTTTGAAACTTGTCAAAAAATAATAGTTCTCAGTTTTGTCTCTACCATTTGTTTCCTCTTCAAGTAGCCCTAAGCACACTCTGTGGAAAAGCACTTTCATTGAAAGGGGTTGCCAAGCTTCCAAGAAATTACGATTTTCCGAAATATCAGCAAATATTTTTTCAGCCAATCTTGATGATACGGGTGGTAATGATCAGTACACAAATCCCACTTGGCTCACCAAATTGTGTTCTTCTATGAAGAAGCGTTCGTCTACAGTAGCAGTTTTTATATTTAGGTTTTCCTCTGTCCTCTCATATAGATAATGAATTTGGAACTCTAAATCAAACATGGTTTGTAGTAGCTCTTTGAAACTTGACAAAATAAAGGAGTTATCAGTTTTATCTCTATGCTAGTTTCATCTTCAAGTAGCCCTAGGCACAGACTGTGGAAAAGCACTTTCATTGAGAAGGGATGCAAAGCTTCTAAGAAATAACGAGTTTCCGAAATACCAGCAAATATTTTTTCACCCAATTTTGATGATACTTTGTGGTAATGATCGGTATAAAAATCCCACTTGGCTCACCAAATTTTGTTCTTCTAGGTTGAATCGCTCGTCTACAGTAGCAGTTTTTATATTTAGGTTTCCCTCTATTCTCTCCTATACAGATAGAATAATTTGGAACACTAAGTAAACATGGTTTGTAGTAGCTCTTTGAAACTTGACAGAATAAAGGAGTTCACAGTTTTGTCTATATGGTTTGTTTCCTCTTCAAGTAGCCCTAGGCACAGACTGTAGAAAATCACGGTCATTGAGAGTGGTTGCCAAGCTTCTAAGAAATAAAGAATTTCCGAAATACAAGCAAATATTTTTTACCCAATCTTGATTATGCGTGGTGGTAATGATGAGTACACAAATCCCACCTGGCTCACCAAATTGTGTTCTTCTAGGTTGAAGGGTTCGTCTACAGTAGCAGTTTTTATATTTAGGTTTCCCTCTGTTCTTTCCTATATAGATAGATGAATTTGGAACTCTAAATCCAACATGGTTTGTAGTAGCTCTTTGAAAATTGACAAAATAAGGGAGTTCTCAGATTTGTCTCTATGGTTTGTTTCCTCTTCAAGTAGACCTAGCCACAGACTGTGGAAAAGCACGTTCATTGAGAGGGGTTGCCAAGCTTCTAAGAAATAACGAGTTTCCGAAATATCAGCATATATTTTTTACCCTTCTTGATGATATGTGGTGGTGAAGACAAGCACACAAATCCCACTTGGCTCACCAAATTTTGTTCTTCTAGTTTGAAGTGTTCGTTTACACTAGCAGTTTATACTTTTAGGTTTCCCTCAGTTCTCTCCTATATAGATAGATGAATTTGGAACTCTAAATCCAACATGGTTTGTAGTAGCTCTTGGAAACTTGACAAAATAAAGGTGTTCTCATTTATGTCTCTATGGATTGTTTCCTCTTCTAGTAGACCTAGTTACAGAATGTGGAAAAGCACGTTCATTGAGAGGGGTTGCCAAGCTTCTAAGAAATAACGAGTTTCCGAAATACCAGCATATATTTTTTCACCCCATCTTGATGATACTTTGCGGTAATGATCAGTACAAAAATCCCACTTGGCGCACCAAATTTTGTTCTACTAAGTTGAAGCGTTCGTCTACAGTAGCAGTTTTTATATTTAGGTTTTTCTTTGTTCTCTCCTATATAGATAGATGCATTTGGAACTGTAAGTCCAACATTTTTTGTAGTAACTTTTTGAAACTTGACAAAATATACGAGTTCTCAGTTGTGTCTCAATGGTTTGTTTCCTCTTCAAGTAGCCCTAGGAGAGACTGTGGAAAAGCACTTTCATTGAGAGGTGTTGCCAAGCTTCTAAGAAATGTCGATTTCCGAAATACCAGCAAATATTTTTCACCCAATCTTGATGATACGTGGTGGTAATGACAAGTACACAAATCCCACATGGCTCACCAAATTTTGTTCTTCTAGTTTGAAGCGTTCGTTTACAGTAGCAGTTTATATTTTTAGGTTTCCATCTGTTCTCTCCTATATAGATAGATGAATTTGGAACTCTAAATCCAAGATGGTTTGTAATAGCTCTTTGAAACTGACAAAAAAAATGTAATTCTCAGTTTTGTGTCTATGGTTTGTTTCCTCTTCAAGTAGCCCTAAGCAGAGACTGTGGAAAAGCACTTTCATTGAAAGGGGTTGCCAAGCTTCTAAGAAATTACGAGTTTCCGAAATACCAGCAAATATTTTTTCACCCAATCTTGATGATACTTGGTGGTAATGATCAGCACAAAAATCCCACGTGCCTCACCAAATTTTGTTCTTCTAGGTTGAAGCGTTCGTCTACAGTAGCAGTTTTTATATTTAGGTTTCCGTCTGTTCTCTCCTAAATAGATAGATGAATTTGGAACTCTAAATCCAACATGGTTTGTAGTAGCTCTTTGAAACTTGACAAAAAAACGTAGTTCTCAGTTTTGTCTCTATGGTTTGTTTCCTCTTAAAGTAGCCCTAAGTAGACACTGTAGAAAAGCACTTTCATTGAAAAGGGTTGCCAAGCTTCCAAGAAATTACGAGTTTCCGAAATACCAGCAAATATTTTTTCACCCAATCTTGATGATACGTGGTGGTAATGACTAGTACACAAATCCCACTTGGTTCAACAAATTTTGTCTTCTATTTTCCAGCGTTCGTTTACAATAGCAGTTTTTATTTTTAGGTTTCCCACTTTTCTCACCTATATAGATAGATGAATTTGGAACTCTAAATCCAACATGGTTTGTAGTAGCTCTTTGTAACTTGACAAAATAAAAAAGTTCTCAGTTTTGTCTCTATGGTTTGTTCCCTCTTCAATAGCCCTAGGCACAGACTGTGGAAAAGCACTTCATTGAGAGGGGTTGACAATCTTCTAAGAAATAACGAATTTCCGAAATACCAGCAAATATTTTTTCACCCAATATTGATGATACTTTGTGGTAAAGATCAATACACAAATCCCACTTGGCTCACCAAATTTTGTTCTTCTAGGTTGAAGCGTTTGTCTACAGTAGCAGTTTTTATATTTAGGTTTCCCTCTGTTCTCTCTTAAATAGATAGATGAATTTTGAACTCTAAATACAACATGGTTTGTTGTAGCTCATTGAAACTTGACAAAATGAAGGAGTTCTCAGATTTGTCTCTATGGTTTGTTTCCTCTTCTAGTAGTCCTAGGCACACACTGTGGAAATGCACTTTCATTGCCAAGCTTCCAAGAAATTACGAGTTACCGAAATACCAGCAAATATTTTCTCACCCAATCTTGATGATACCTGGTGGTAATGATTGGTACACAAATCCCACTTGGCTCACCAAATTTTGTTCTAGGTTGAAGCGTTCGTCTACAGTAGCAGTTTTTATATTTAGGTTTTACTCTGTTCTCTCCTATATAGATAGATAAATTTGGAACTCTAAATCCAACATGGTTTATAGTAGCTCTTGGAAATTGACAAAAAAAAGTAGTTCTCAGTTTTGTCTCTATGGTTTGTTTCATTTTCAAGTAGCCCTAAGCAGTGACTGTGAAAAGCACTTTAATTGAGAGGGGTTGCCAGGCTTCTAAGAAATAATGAGTTTCCGAAATTCCAGTAAATATTTTTTCACCCAATCTTGATGATACTTGGTGGTAATGACCAGTACAGAAATCCCATTTGGCTCACCAAATTTTGTTCTTCTAGGTTGAAGCATTCGTCTACAGTAGCAGTTTTTATATTTAGGTTTCCCTCTGTTCTCTCCTATATAGATAGATGAATTGGAACTCTAAATTCAACATGGTTTGTAGTAGCTCTTTGAAACTTGAAAAAATAAAGTAGTTCTCAGTTTTGTCTCTATGGTTAGTTTCCTCTTCAAGTATCCGTAGCACAGACTGTGGAAAAGCACTTTCATTGAGAGGGGATGCCAAGCTTCTAAGAAATAACGAGTTTCCGAAATACCAGCAAATATTTTTTAACCCAATCTTGATGATACTTGGTGGTAATGATCAGTACACAAATCCCACTTGGCTCACCAAATTTTGTTCTTCTAGGTTGAAGCGTTCGTCTACAGTAGCAGTTCTTATATGTAGGTTTCAGTCTGTTCTCTCTTATATAGATAGATGAATTTGGAACTCTAAATAAAGCATGGTTTCTAGTAGCTCTTTTAAACTTGACAAAATAAAGGAGATCTCAGTTTTGTCACTATGGTTTGTTTCCTCTTCAATTATCCCAAGACATAGACTGTGCAAAAGCACTTTAATTGAGAGGGGTTGAGAAGCTTCTAAGAAATAACGAGTTACCGAAATACCAGCAAATATTTTTTCACCCAATATTGATGATACTTGGTGGTAAAGATAAGTACACAAATCCCACAGGGCTCACCAAATTGCGTTCTTCTAGGTTGAAGCATTCGTCTACAGTAGCAGTTTTTATATTGAAGTTTCACTCTGTTCTCTCCTGTATAGATAGATGAATTTGGAACTCTAAATCCAACATGGTTTGTAGTAGCTATTTGAAACTTGACAAAACAAAGGGATTGTCAGTTTTGTCTCTATGGTTTGTTTCCTCTTCAAGTAGCCCTAAGCACAGACTGTGGAAAAGCACTGTCATTGAAAGGGGTTGCCAAGCTTCCAAGAAATTACGAGTTTCCAAAATTCCAGCAAATATTTTTTCACCCAATCTTGATGATACGTGGTGGTAATGACAAGTACACAAATCCCACTTGGCTCACAAATTTTTTTCTTCTAGGTTGAAGCGTACGTTTACAGTAGCAGTTTTTATTTTTAGGTTTCACTCTGTTCTCTCCTATATAGATAAATGAATTTAGAACTCTAAATCCAACATGGTTTGTAGTTGCTCTTTGAACTTGACAAAATTAAGGAGTTCTCAGTTTTGTCTCTATGGTTTGTTTCCTCTTTAAATAGCCTTAGGCACAAACTGTGGAAAAGCACTTTCATTGAGAGGGGTTGCCAAGATTCTAAGAAATAACGAGTTTCCGAAATACCAGCAAATATTTTCTCACCCACTCTTGATGATACGTGGTGGTAATGATCACTACACAAAACCCACTTGGCTGACCAAATTGTGTTCTTCTAGGTTGAAGCGTTCATCTACAGTAGCAGTTTATATATTTAGGTTTCACTCTGTTCTCTCCTATATAGATAGATGAATTTGGAACTCTAAATCCAAGATGGTTTGTAGTAACTCTTTGAATCTTGACAAAATAAAGGAGATCTCAGATTTGTCTATATGGTTTGTTTCCGCTTAAAGTAGCCCTAGGCACAGACTGTTGAAATGCACTTTCATTGAGAGGGGTTGCCAAGCTTCTAAAAAATAACAAGTTTCCGAAATACCAGCAAATATTTTCTCACCCACTCTTGATGATAGGTGGTGGTAATGATCAGTACAAAAAACCCACTGGCTGACCAAATTGTGTTCTTCTAGGTTGAAGCGTTCGTCTACAGTAGCAGTTTTTATATGTAGGTTTCTCTCTGTTCTCTTCTATATAGATAGATGAATTTGGAAGTCTAAATCCACAATGGTTTGTAGTAGCTCTTTGAAACTTGACAAAATAAAGTACTTCTCAGTTTTGTCTTTATGGTTTATTTCCTCTTCAAGTAGCTCAAGGCACAGACTGTGGAAATGGACTTTCATTGAGAGGGGTTGCCAAGCTTCCAAAAAATAACGAGTTTCTGAAATACCAGCAAATATTTTTTCAAACAATCTTGATGATACTTGGTGGTAATGACAGGTACACAAATCCCACTTGGCACACCAAATTTTGTTTTTCTCGTTTTAAGTGTTCGCTTACTGTAGCAGTTTTTATTTTTAGGTTTCGCTCTGTCCTCTCCTATATAGATAGATGAATTTGGTATTCTAAATCCAACATGGTTTGTAGTAGCTGTTTGAAAATTGACAAAATACAGGAGTTCTCAGTTTTGTCTCTATGGTTTGTTTCCTCTTCAAGTAGCCCTAGGCACAGACTGTGGAAAAGCACTTTTCTTGAGAGGGTTTACCCAGCTTCAAATACATAACGAGTTTCCGAAATACCAGCAAATATTTTTTCACTGAATCTTGTTGATACGTGGTGGTAATGATCAGTACACAAAACACAATTGGCTGACTAAATTGTGTTCTACCAGGTTGAAGCGTTCATCTACAGTAGCAGTTTTTATATTTAGGTATCACTCTGTTCACTCCTATATAGATAGATGAATTTGGAACTATAAATCCAACATGGTATGTAGGAGCTCTTTGAAACTTGACAAATTAAAGGAGTTCTCAGATTTGTCTCTATGATTTGTTTCTGCTTCAAGTAGCTCTAAGCAGAGACTGTGGAAAAGAACTTTCATTGAAAGGGGTTGCCAAGCTTCTAAGAAATAAAGAGTTTCCGAAATACCAGCAAATATTTTTTCACCCAATGTGGATGATACATGGTGGTAATGACAAGTACAAAAATTCCACTTGGCTCACCAAATTTTGTTCTTCTAGGTTGAAGCGTTCGTTTACAACAGCAGTTTTTATTTTTAGGTTTCACCCTGTTCTATCCTTCATAGATAGATGAATTTGGAACTCTAAATCCAACATGGTTTTTAGTAGCTCTTTGAAACTTGACAAAAAAATTAAGTTCTCAGTTTTGTCTCTATGGTTTGTTTCCTCTCCAAGTAGCCCTAGGCACAGACTGTGGAAAAACACTTTCATTGAGAGGGGTTGCCAAGCTTCTAAGAAATAAAGAGTTTCCGAAATACCAGCAAATATTTTCTCACCCAATCTTGATGATAGGTGGTGGTAATGATCAGTACAAAAAACCCACTGGCTGACCAAATTGAGTTCTTCTAGGTTGAAGCTTTCGTTACAGTAGCAGTTTTTATATGTAGGTTTCACTCTGTTCTCTTCTATATAGATAGATGAATTTGGAAGTCTAAATCCACAATGGTTTGTAGTAGCTCTTTGAAACTTGACAAAATAAAGTACTTCTCAGTTTTGTCTTTATGGTTTATTTCCTCTTCAAGTAGCCCTAGGCACAGACTGTGGAAACGGACTTTCATTGAGAGGGGTTGCCAAGCTTCCAAAAAATAATGAGTTTCCGAAATACCAGCAAATATTTTTTCAACCAATCTTGATGATACTTGGTGGTAATGACAGGCACACAAATCCCACTTGGCACAACAAATTTTGTTCTTCTCGTTTTAAGCATTCGTTTACTGTAGCAGTTTATATTTTTAGGTTTCACTCTGTTCTCTTCTATATAGACAGATGAATTTGGAACCCTAAATCCAACATGGTTTGTAGTAGCTCTTTGAAAATTGACAAAATAAAGGAGTTCTCAGTTTTGTCTCTATGGTTTATTTTCTCTTCAAGTTGCCCTAGGCACAGACTGTGGAAAATTACTTTCAATGAGAGGGGTTGCCAAGCTTCCAAAAAATAACGAGTTTCTGAAATACCAGCAAATATTTTTTCACCCTATCTTGATGATACTTGGTGGTAATGATCAGTACACAAATCCCACTTGGCGCACCAAATTTTGTTCTTCTAGTTTTAAGCGTTCATTTACAGTAGCAGTTTATATTTTTAGGTTTCCCTCTGTTCTCTCCTATATAGATAGATGAATTTGGAACTCTATTTCCAACATGGTTTGTAGTAGCTCTTTGAAACTTGACAAAATAAAGGACTTCTCTTTTTTGTCTCTATGGTTTGTTTCCTCTTCAAGTAGCTCTAAGCAGAGACTGTGGAAAAGAAATTTCATTGAAAGGGGTTGCCAAGCTTCCAAGAATTTACGAGTTTCCGAAATACCAGCAAATATTTTCTCACCCAATCTTGATGATACGTGGTGGTAATGATCAGTACACAAAACCCACTTGGCTGACCAAATTGTGTTCTTCTAGGTTGAAGCGTTCATCTACAGTAGCAGTTTTTATATTTAGGTTTCACTCTGTTCTCTCCTATATAGATAGATGAATTTGGAACTCTAAATCCAAGATGGTTTGTAGTAACTCTTTGAAAGTTGACAAAATAAAGGAGATCTCAGATTTGTCTATATGGTTTGATTCCACTTCAAGTAGCCCTAGGCACAGACTGTGGAAAAGCACTTTTTTTTTTCTAAAGAAAGGGTGAGAGAGAGAGGGAGAGAGAGAGAGAATTTTTTAACATTTATTTTTTTTAGTACTTGGTGGACACAACATCTTTGTTTGTACCTCTTGCTGAGGATCGAACCCAGGCCGCCCGCATGCCAGGCGAGCTTGCCACCACTTGAGCCACATCCCAGCGCTGGAAAAGCACTTTCATTTAGAGGGGTTTAAAAGCTTCTAAGAAATAAGGAGTTTCCGAAATACCAGCAAATATTTTATCACCCAATCTTGATGATACTTTTTGGTAATGATCGGTACACAAATCCCACTTAGCTTAACAAATTTTGTTCTTCTAGTTTTAAGCGTTCGTTTACAGTAGCAGTTTATATATTTAGGTTTCCATCTCTTCTCTCTTATATAGATAGATGAATTTGGAACTCTAAATCCAACATGGTTTCTAGTAGCTCTTTGAAACTTGACAAAATAAATTGAGTTCTCAGTTTTGTCTCTATGGCTTGTTTCCTCTTCAAGTGCCCTAAGCAGAGACTGTGGAAAAGCACTTTCATTGAAAGTGCTTGCCAAGCTTCCAAGAAATTATGAGTTTCCGAAATACCAGCAAATATTTTTTCACGGAATCTGGATGATACATGGTGGTAATGACAAGTACACAAATTCCACTTGGCTCACCACGTTTTGTTCTTCTAGGTTGAAACGTTCGTTTACAGTAGCAGTTTTTATTTTTAGGATTCCCTCTGTTCTCTCCTTTATAGATAGATGAATTTGGAACTCTAAATTCAACATGGTTTGTAGTAGCTCTTTGGAACTTGACAAAATAAAGGAGTTCTCACTTTTGCCTCTAAGGTTTGTTTCCTATTCAAGTAGCCCTAAGCAGAGACTGTGGAAAAGGACTTCCCTGAGAGGGGTTGCCAAGCTTCTAAGAAATAAAGAGTTTCCGAAATACCAGCAAATATTTTTCCACCCAATCTTGATGATACTTGGTGGTAATGATCAGAACACAAATCCCACTTGGCTCACCAAATTGTGTTCTTCTAGGTTGCACCATTCGTCTACAGTAGCAGTTTTTATATTTAGGTTTCACTCTGTTCTCTCCTATATAGACAGATGAATTTGGAACTCTAAATCCAACATGGTTTGTAGTAGCTGTTTGAAACTTGACAAAATAAAGGAGTCCTCAGTTTTGCCTCAATGGTTTGTTTCCTATTCAAGTAGCCCTAAGCAGAGACTGTGGAAAAGCACTTTTCTTGAAAGGGGTTGCCAAGCTTACAAGAAATTACGAGTTTCCAGAATACCAGCAAATATAATTTCACCCAATCTGGATGATACATAGTGGTAATAACAAGTACACATATCCCACTTGGCTCAACAAATTTTGTTATTCTAGGTTGAAGCATTCGTTTACAGTAGCAGTTATTATTTTTAGGTTTCACTCTGTTCTCTCCTATATAGATAGATCAACTTGGAACTCTAAATCCAACATGGTTTTTAATAGCTCTTTGAATCTTGACAAAATAAAGGAGTTCTCATATTTTCTCTATGGTTTGTTCCTCTTCAAGTAGCCCTAGGCACAGACTGTGGAAAAGCACTTTCGTTGAGAGGGGTTGCTAAGCTTCTAAGAAATAACGAATTTCCGAAATACCAGCAAATATTTTTTCACCCAATCTGCATGATACTTGTTGGTAATGACAGGTACACAAATCCCACTTGGCTCTCCAAATTTTGTTCTTCTAGGTTTAATCGTTCGTCTACAGCAGCAGTTTTTATGTTTAGGTTTCACTCTGTTCTCTCCTATATAGACAGATGAATTTTGAACTCTAAATCCAACATGGTTTGTAGTAGCTCTTTGAAAGTTGACAAAATAAAGGAGTTCTCAGTTTTGTCTCTGTGGTTTGTTTCCTCTTCAAGTAGCCCTAGGCACAGACTGTGGAAAAGCACTTTCATTGAGAGTGGTTGCCAAGCTTCTAAGAAATAACGAGTTTCCGAAATACCAGCAAATATTTTTTCACCCAATCTTGATGATACGTGGTGGTAAAGAACAGTAAACAAGACCCACTTGGCTGACCAAATTGTGTTCTTCTAGGTTGAAGCGTTCGTCTACACTAGCAGTTTTTACATTTAGGATTCACTCTGTTCTATTCTATATAGATACATGAATTTGGAACTCTAAATCCAACATGGTTTGTAGTAGCTCTTTGAAACTTGACAAAAAAAGTAGTTCTCAGTTTTGTTTCTATGATTTGTTTCCTCTTTAAGTAACCCTAAGCAGAGACTGTGCAAAAGCACTTTCATTGAAAGGGGTTGCCAAGCTTCCAAGTAATTACGAGTTTCCGAAATACCAGCGAATATTTTTTCACCCAATCTGCATGATACGTGTTGGTAATGACAGGTACACAAATCCCACTTTGCTCACCAAATTTTGTTCTTCTAGGATGAAGCATTCTTTTACAGTAGCAGTTTTTATATTTAGGTTTCACTCTGTTCTCTCCTATAGATAGATGAATTTGGAATTCTAAATCCAACTTGGTTTCTAGTAGCTCTTTGAAACTTGACACAATAAAATAGTTCTAAGTTTTGTCTCTATGGTTTGTTTTCTCTTCAAGTAGCCTTAGGCACAGACTGTGGAAAAGCACTTTCTGTGAAAGGGATTGCCAAGTATCCTAGAAATTACGAGTTTCCGAAATACCAGCAAATATTTTTTCACCCAATCTGGATGATACGTGGTGGTAATGACAGGTACACAAATCCCACTTGGCTCACCAAATTTTGTTCTTCTAGGATGAAGCATTCGTTTACAGTAGCAGTTTTTATATTTAGGTTTCACTCTGTTCTCTCCTATATAGATAGTTTAATTTGGAACTCTAAATCCAACAAGGTTTGTAGTAGCTCTTTGAAGGTTGACAAAACAAAGGAGTTCTCAGTTTTCTCTCTATGGTTTGTTTCCTCTTCAAGCAGCCCTAGGCACAGACTGTGGAAACGCATTTTCATTGAGAGCGGTTGCCAAGCTTCCAAGTAATTACGAGTTTCCGAGATACCAGCAAATACTTTTTCACCAAATCTTGATGATATTTGGTGGTAATGATCAGTACACAAATCCCACTTGGCTGACCAAATTTTTTCTTCTAGGTTTAAGCGTTCGTCTACAGTAGCAGTTTTTATATTTAGGTTTCACTCTGTTCTCTCCTATATAGATAGATGAATTTGGAACTCTCAATCCAATATGGTTTGTAGTAGCTCTTTGAAACTTGACAAAACAAAGTAGTTCTCAGTTTTTTCACTGTGGTTTGTTTCCTCTTCAAGTAGCTCGAGGCACAGACTGTGGAAAAGCACTTTCACTGAGAGGGGTTGTCAAGCTTCCAAGAAATAAGGAGTTTCCGAAATACCAGCAAATATTTTTTTACCCAATCTTGATGATACTTGGTGGTAATGATCAGTACACAAATCCCACTTGGCTCACCAAATTTTGTTCTTCTTGTTTGAAGCGTTCGTTTACAGTAGCAGTTTGTATATTTTGGTTTACCTCTGTTCTCTCCTATATAGATAGATGAATTTGGAACTCTAAATCCAATATGGTTTGTATTTGCTCTTTGAAAGTTGACAAAATAAAGGTGTTCTCAGTTTTGTCTGTATGGTTTCTTTCCTCTTCAAGTAGCCCTAGGCACAGACTGTGGGAAAGCACTTTCATTGAGAAGGGTTGCCAAGCTTCTAAGAAATAACGAGCTTCCGAAATACCAGCAAATATTATTTCACCCAATCTTGATGATACTTGGTATAATGATCAGTACACAAATCCCACTTGGCTCAGCAAATTGTGTTCTTCTAGTTTGAAGCGTTCGTGTACAGTACCAGTTTTTATATTTTGGTTTTCCTCTGTTCTCTCCTATATAGATAGATGAATTTGGAACTCTAAATCCAACATGGTTTGTAGTAGCTTCTTGAAACATGACAAAAAATGTAGTTCTCAGTTTTGTCTCTATGGTGTGTTTCCTCTTCAAGTAGCCCTAAGCAGAGACTGTGGAAAAGCACTTGCAGTGAAAGGGTTTGCCAAGCTTCCAAGAAATTAGGAGTTTCCAAAATACCAGCAAATTTTTTTCACCCAATCTGGAAGATACGTGTTGGTAATGACAAGTACACAAATCCCACTTGGCTCACGAAATTTTGTTCTTCTAGGTAGAAGTGTTCGTCTACAGTAGCAGTTTTTACATTTAGGTTTCACTCTGTTCTCTCCTATACAGATAGATGAATTTGGAACTCTAAATCCAACATGGTTTGTATTACCTCTTTGAAAGCTGACAAAATAAAGGAGTTCTCAGTTTTGTCTCTGTGGTTTGTTTCCTCCTCAAGTAGCCCTAGGCACAGACTGTGGAAAATCACTTTCATTGAGAGGGGTTGACAAGCTTCTAAGAAATAACGAGTTTCCGAAATACCAGCAAATATTTTTTCACCCAATCTTGATGATACTTGTTGGTATGATCAGTACACAAATCCCACTTGGCTCACCAAATTTTGTTCTTCTAGATTGAAGTGTTCGTCTACAGTAGCAGTTTTTACATTTAGGTTTCCCTCTGTTCTTTCCTATATAGATAGATGCATTTGGAACTCTAAATCCAATATAGTTTGTAGTAGCTCTTTGAAACTTGACAAAAAAAAAGTAGTTCTCACTTTTGTCTCTAGGTGTTGTTCCCTCTTCAATTATCCCTAAGCAGAGACTGTGGAAGAGCACTCTCATTGAAAGGGGTTGCCAGGTTTCCAAGAAATTACGAATTTCCAAAATACCAACAAATATTTTTTCAACCAATTTGGATGAAACGTGGTGGTAATGACAGGTACATAAATCCCACTTGGCTCACCCAATTGTGTTCTTCTAGGTTGAAGCCTTCGTCTACAGTAGCAGTTTTTATATGTAGGTTTCACTCTGTTCTCTCCTATATAGATAGATGAATTTGGAACTCTAAATCCAACATGGTGTGTAGTAGCTCTTTGAAACTTGACATAATAAAGGAGTCTCAGTTTTGTCTCTATGGTTTGCTTCCTCTTCAAGTAGCCCTAGGCACAGACTGTGAAAAAGCACTTTCATTGAGAGGGGTTGCAAAGCTTCTAAGAAAAAACGAGTTTCCGAATTAGAGCAAATATTTTTCCACTCAATCTTGATGATACTTGGTGGCAATGATCGGTACACAAATCCCACTTGACTCATGAAATTTTGTTCTTCTAGTTTGAAGCGTTCTTTTACAATAGCAGTTTTTATTTGTAGGTTTCCCTGTGTTCTCTCCTATATAGATAGATGAATATGGAACTCTAAATCCAACATGGATTGTAGTAGCTCTTTGAAACTTGACAAAATAAAGGAGTTCTCAGTTTTGTCTCTATGGTTTGTTTCCTCTTCAAGTAGCCCTAAGCAGAGACTGTGGAAAACCACTTTCATTGAAAGGGGTTGCCAAGCTTCCAAGAATTAACGAGTTTCCGAAATACCAGCAAATATTTTTTCACCCAATCTGGATGATACGTGGTGGTAATGACAAGTACACAAATCCCACTTGGCTCAATAAATTTTGTTCTTCTAGGTTGAAGCGTTCGTCTACAGTAGCAGTTTTTATATTTATTTTTCCCTCTGTTCTCTCCTATATAGATAGATGAATTTGGAACTCTAAATTCAACATGGTTTATACTAGCTCTTTGAAACTTGACAAAATAAAGGAGTTCTCAGTTTTGTCTCTATGGTTTGTTTCCTCTTCAAGTAGTCCTAAGCAGAGAATGTGGAAATGCACTTTCATTGAGAGGGGTTGCCAAGCCTCTAAGAAATTACGAGTTTCCGAAATACCAGCAAATATTTTTTCACCCAATCTGGATGATACGTGGTGGTAATGACAAGTACACAAATCCCACTTGGCTCACCAAATTTTGTTCTTCTAGGTTCAAGCGTTCGTTTACAGTAGATGTTTTTATTTTTAGGTTTCACACTGTTCTCTCTTATATAGATAGATGAATTTGGAACTCTGAATCCAACATTGTTTGTTGTAGCTCTTTGAAACTTAACAAAAAAAGTATTTCTCAGTTTTCTCTCTATGGTTTGTTTCCTCTTCAAGTAGCCCTAGCAGAGACTGTGGAAATGCACTTACATTGAAAGGGGTTGCCAAGCTTCCAAGAAATTTCGAGTTTCGAAATACCAGCAAATATTTTTCACCCAATCTTAATGATAATTGGTGGTAATGACAAGTACACAAATCCCACTTGGCTCACCAAATTTTGTTGTTCTAGGTTGAAGCGGTCGTTTACAGTAGCAGTTTTATTTTTAGGTTTCACTCTGTTCTCTCCTATAACGATAGATGAATTTGGAACTCTAAATCCAACATGGATTGTAGTAGCTCTTTGAAACTTGACAAAATAAAGGAGTTCTCAGTTTTGTCTCTATGGTTGTTTCCTCTTCAAGTAGCCCTAGGCACAGACTGTGGAAAAGCACTTTCATTGAGAGGGGTTGCCAAGCTTCTAAGAAATAACGAGTTCCGAAATACGCAAATATTTATTTCCCAATCTTGATGATACGTGGTGGTAATGACAAGTACACAAATCCCACTTGGCTCACCAAATTTTGTTCTTCTAGGTTGAAGCTGTCGTTTACAGTAGCAGTTTTTATTTTTAGGTTTCCCTCTGTTCTCTCCTATATAGATAGATGAATTTGGAACTCTAAATCCAACATGGTTTGTAGTAGCTCTATGAAACTTAACAAAAAAAGTAGTTCTCAGTTTTGTCTCTATGGTTTGTTTGCTCTTCAGGTAGCCCTAGGCACAGACTGTAAAAAGCATTTTCATTGAGGGGGGTTGTCAAGCTTCTAAGAAATTAAGAGTTTTCCGAAATACCAGCAAATATTTTTTCACCCAATCTGGATGATACTTGGTGGTAATAATCGGTACACAAATCCCACTTGGCTCACCTCATTGAGTTCTTCTAGATTGAAGCATTCATCTACAGTACCAGTTTTAATATGTAGGTTCAGTCTGTTCTCTCTTATATAGATAGATGAATTTGGGAACTCTAAATCCAACATGGTTTCTACTAGCTCTTGAACTTGACAAAATAAAGTAGTTCTCAGTTTTGTCTCTATATTTTGTTTCCTCTTCAAGTAGCCCTAGCACAGACTGTGGAAAAGCACTTTGATTGAAGGGTTGCCAAGCTTCCAACAAATAACGAGTTTCCGAAATACCAGCAATATTTTTTCACCAATCTTGATGATACGTAGTGGTAATGACATGTACACAAATCCCACTTGGCTCACCAAATTTTGTTCTTCTAGGTTGATGCGGCGCTTTACTTTAGCAGTTTTTATTTTTAGGTTTCACTCTGTTCTCTCCTATATAGATGGATGAATTTATAACTCTGAATCCAACATTGTTTGCTGTACCTCTTTGAAACTTAACAAAAAAAGTATTTCTCAGTTTTGTCTCTATGGTTTGTTTCCTCTTCAAATAGCCCTAAGCAGAGTCTGTGGAAAAGCACTTACATTGAAAGGGGTTGCCAATCTTACAAGAAATTTCGTGTTTCTGAAATATCAGCAAATATTTTTTCACCAAATCTGGATGATACTTGGTGGTAATGACAAGTACACAAATCCCACTTTGTTCACCAAATTTTGTTCTTCTCGGTTGAAGCGTTCGTTTACAGTAACAGTTTTATTTTTAGGTGTCACTCTGTTCTCTCCTACATAGATAGATGAATTTGGAACTCTAAATCCAACATGGTTTGTAGTAGCTCTTTGAAACTTGAAAAATAAGGAGTTCTCAGTTTTGTCTCTGTGGTTTGTTTTCCTCTTCAAGTAGCCCTAGGCACAGACTGTGGAAAGCACTTTCATTGAAAGGGGTTCCCAAGCTTCCAAGAAATAACGAGTTTCCGAAATACCATCAAATACTTTTTCCACTCAATCTTGATGATACTTTGTGCTAATGATTGGTACACAAATCCCACTTGGCTCACCAAATTTTGTTCTTCTAGTTTGAAGCGTTCGTTTACAGTAGCAGTTAATATTTTTAGGTTTCCTCTGTTCTCTCCTATATGCATAGATGAATTTGGAACTCTAAAGCCAACATGGTTGTAGTAGCTCTTTGAAACTTGACAAAAAAAGTAGTTCTCACTTATGTCTCTATGATTTGTTTCCTCTTCAAGTTGCCCTAAGCAGAAACTGTTGAAAAGCACTTTCATTGAAAGGTGTTGCCAAGCTTACAACAAATTACGAGCTTCTGAAATACCAGCAAATATTTTTCACCCAATCTGGATGATACGTGGTGGTAATGACAAGTACACAAATCCCACTTGGCTCACCAAATTTTGTTCTTCTAGGTTGAAGCGTTCCTTAAAGGAGCAGTTTTAATACGTAGGTTTCACTCTGTTCTCTCCTATATAGATAGATGAATTTGGAACTCTAAATCAAACATGGTTTGTAGTAGGTCTTTGAAATTTGACAAAATATAGGAGTTCTCAGTTTTGTCTCTATGGATTGTTTCCTCTTCAAATAACCCTAGGCACAGACTGCGGAAAAGCACTTTCATTGAGAGGGGTTGCCAAGCTTCTAAGAAATAACGAGTTTCTCAAACACCAGCAAATATTTTTTCCCCTAATCTTGATGATACTTGGGGAAATGATCAGTACACAAATCCCACTTGGCTCACCAACTTTTGTTCTTCTAGGTTGAAGTTTTCGTCTACAGTAGCAGTTTTTATATTTATGTTATACTTTGTTCTCTCCTATATAGATAGATGAATATGGAACTCTAAATCCAACATGGTTTCTGGTAGCTCTTTCAAACTTGAAAAATATAGGAGTTCTCAGTTTTTTCTCTATGGTTTGTTTCCTCTTCAAGTAGCCCTAGGCACAGACTGTGGATAGCATTTTCATTGAGAGGGGTTGCCAAGCTTCCAAAAAATTACGAGTTTCCGAAATACTAGCAAATATTTTTTCATCCAATCTTGATGATACGTGGTGGAAATGATCAGTACACAAATACCACTATGCTCACCAAATTGTGTTCTTCTGGGTTGAAGCGTTCGTCTACAGTAGCTGTTATATATGTAGTTTTCACTCTGTTCTCTCTTATATAGATAGATTAATTTGGAACTCTGAAACCAACATAGTTTTTAGTACCTCTTTGAAACTTGACAAAATAAAGTAGTTCTCAGTTTTGTCTCTATGGTTTGTTTTCTCTTCAAGTAGCCCTAGGCACAGACTGTTGAAAAGCACTTTCATTGAAAGGGTTTGCTGCTTCCAAGAAATAACGAGTTTCCGAAATACCACCAAATATTTTTTTCACCCAATCTTGATGATTCTTGGTGGTAATGATCGGTACACAAATCCCACTTGGCTCTCCAAATTTGTTCTTCTAGTTTGAATCGTTCATTTACAGTATCAGTTTATATTTTTAGGTTTCCCTCTGTTCGCTCCTATATAGAGAGATGACTTTGGAACTCTAAATACAACATGGATTGTAGTAGCTCTTTGAAACATCAAAAAATAAAGGAATTCTCAGTTTTGTCTCTATGGTTTGTTTCCTCTTCAAGTAGCCCTAGTCACAGACTTTGGAAAAGCACTTTCATTGAAAGGGTTTGACAAGCTTCCAAGAAATAACGATTTTCCGAAATACCAGCAAATATTTTTCACCCAATCTTGATGATACATGGTGGTAATGATCGGTACACAAATCCCACTTGACTCACCAACGTTTGTTCTTCTAGGTATAAGCGTTTGTCTACAGTCGCAGTTTTTATATTTATGTTTCACTCTGTTCTCTCTTATATAGATAGATGAATTGGGAACTCTAAATCCAACATGGTCTGTAGTAGCACTTTGAAACTTGACAAAATAAAGTAGTTCTCAGTTTTGTCTCTATGGTTTGATTTCTCTTCAAGTAGACCTAGGCAGAGACTGTGGAAAAGCACTTTCATTGAAAGGGTTTGCTAAGCTTCCAAGTAATAACGAGCTTCCGAAATATCAGCAAATATTTTTTCAAGCAATCTTGATGATACATGGTGGTAATGAACAGTACACAAATCCCACTTGACTCACTAAAGTTTGTTCTTCTGTTTGAAGCATTCGTTTACAGTAGCAGTCTATATTTTTAGGTTTCCCTCTGTTTTATCCTATATAGATAGATGAATTTGGAACACTAAATCCAACATGGTTTGTAGTAGCTCTTTGAAACTTGACAAATAAAAGTAGTTCTAAGTTTTGTCTCTATGGTTTGTTTCCTCTTCAAGTAGCCCTAAGGACAGACTGTGGAAAAGCACTTTCATTGAAAGGGGTTACCAATCTCCCAAGAAATTACGAGTTTCCGAAATACCAACAAATATTTTTTCACCCAATCTTGATGATACGTGGTGGTAATGACAAGTACAAAAATCCCACTTGGCTCACCACATTTTGTTTTTCTAGGTTGAAGCGTTCGTTTACAGTAGCAGTTTTTATTTTAGGTTTCCTTCTGTTCTCTCGTATACAGATAGATGAATTTGGAACTCTAAATCCAACATGGTTTGTAGTAGCTGTTTGAAACTTGACAAAATAAAGGAGTTTTCAGTTTGTCTCTATGGTTTGTTTCCTCGTCAAGTAGCCCTAGGCACAGACTGTGGAAAAGCACTTTCATTGAATGGGGTTGCCAAGCTTCCAAGAAATAACGATTTTCCGAAATTCCAGCAAATATTTTTCACCCAATCTTGATGATACATGGTGGTAATGATCGGTACACAAATCCCACTTGACTAACCAACGTTTGTTCTTCTAGGTATAAGCGTTTGTCTACAGTCGCAGTTTTATATTTATGTTTCACTCTGTTCTCTCTTATATAGATAGATGAATTGGGAACTCTAAATCCAACATGGTCTGTAGTAGCACTTTGAAACTTGACAAAATAAAGTAGTTCTCAGTTTTGTCTCTATGGTTTGATTTCTCTTCAAGTAGCCCTAGGCAGAGACTGTGGAAAAGCACTTTCATTGAAAGGGTTTGCTAAGCTTCCAAGTAATAACGAGCTTCCGAAATATCAGCAAATATTTTTTTCAAGCAATCTTGATGATACATGGTGGTAATGAACAGTACACAAATCCCACTTGACTCACTAAAGTTTGTTCTTCTGTTTTGAAGCATTCGTTTACAGTAGCAGTCTATATTTTTAGGTTTCCCTCTGTTTTCTCCTATATAGATAGATGAATTTGGAACACTAAATCCAACATGGTTTGTAGTAGCTCTTTGAAACTTGACAAATAAAAGTAGTTCTAAGTTTTTGTCTCTATGGTTTGTTTCCTCTTCAAGTAGCCCTAGGGACAGACTGTGGAAAAGCACTTTCATTGAAAGGGGTTACCAATCTCCCAAGAAATTACGAGTTTCCGAAATACCAACAAATATTTTTTCACCCAATCTTGATGATACGTGGTGGTAATGACAAGTACAAATCCCACCTTGGCTCACCAAATTTTGTTGTTCTAGGTTGAAGCATTCGTTTACAGTAGCAGTTTTTATTTTTAGGTTTCCCTCTGTTCTCTCGTATACAGATAGATGAATTTGGAACTCTAAATCCAACATGGTTTGTAGTAGCTGTTTGAAACTTGACAAAATAAAGGAGTTTTCAGTTTTGTCTCTATGGTTTGTTTCCTCGTCAAGTAGCCCTAGGCACAGACTGTGGAAAAGCACTTTCATTGAAAGGGGTTGCCAAGCGTCCAAGAAATAACGAGTTTCTGGAATACCAGCAAATATTTTTTCCCCCAATCTTGATGATACGTGGTGGTAATGATCAGTACGCAAATCCCATTTGGCTCACCAAATTTTGTTCTTCTAGTTTAAAGCGTTCGTTTACAGTAGAAGTTTATATTTTTAGGTTTCCCTCTGTTCTCTCCTATATAGATAGATGAATTTGGAACACTAATACCTACATAGTTTGTAGTAGCTCTTTGAAACTTGACAAAAAAAAGTAGTTTTAAGCTTTGTCTCTATGGTTTGTTTTCCCTTTTTCAAGTAGGAACCTAAGCAGAGGACTGTGGAAAAGTACTTTCATTGAAAGGCCAAGCTTCCAAGAAATTATGAGTTTTCGAAATTCCAGCAAATATTTTTTCAACCAATCTTGATGATATGTGGTGGAAATTATCAGTACACAAATCCCACTTGGCTCACCAAATTTTGTTCTTCTAGGTTTAAACGTTCTTCTACAGTCGCAGTATTTATATTTAGGTTTCCCTCTGTTCTCTCCTATATAGATAGATGAATTTGGAACTCTAAATCCAACATGGTTTGTAGTAGCTCTTTGAAACTTGACAAAATAAAGGAGTTCTCAGATTTGTCTCTATGGTTTTTTTCCTCTTCAAGTAGCCATACGCACAGACTGTGGAAAAGCACTTTCATTTTATGGGGTGCAAAGCTTCTAAGAAATAACGAGTTTCCGAAATACCAGCAAATATTTTTTCACCCTATCTTGATGATAATTGGTGGTAATGATCACTCTACAAATCCCACTTGGCTCACCAAATTTTGTTCTTCTAGGTTGAACCGTTTGTCTTCAGTAGTCGTTTTTATATTTAGGTTTCCCTCTGTTCTCTCCTATATAGATAGATGAATTTGGAACTCTAAATCCAACATGGTTTGTAGTCGCTCTTTGAAACTTGAAAAAAAAACAAGTAGTTCTCAGTTTTGTCTCTATGGTTTGTTTTTTCTTCAAGTAGCCCTAAGCAGAGACTGTGGAAAAGCACTTTCATTAAACGGGTTGCCAAGCTTCCAATAAATTACGAGATTCCGAATACCAGCAAATATTTTTTCACCCAATCTGCATGATACGTGGTGGTAATGACAAGTACACAAATCCCACATGGCTCAAAAAATTTTGTTCTTTTAGGTTGGAGCTTTCGTTTACAGCAGCAGTGTTTATTTTTAGGTTTCCCTCTGTTCTCTCCTATATAGATAGATGAATTTGGAACTCTAAATCCAACATGGTTTGTAGTAGCTCTTTGAAACTTCACAAAATAAAGGAGTTCTCAGTTTTGTCTCTATGGTTTGTTGCCTCTTCAAGTATTCCTAGGTACAGACTCTGGAAAAACACATTCTTTGACAGGGGTTGCCAACCTTCTAAGAAATAACGAGTTTCCCAAATACCAGCAAATATTTTTTCACCCAATCTGCATGATACGTGGTGGTAATAATCAGTACACAAATCCCACTTGGCTCACCAGATTTTGTTTTCTACGTTGAAGTGTTCATCTACAGTAGTCATTTTTATATTTAGGTTTCCCTCTGTTCTCTCCTATATAGATAGATGAATTTGGAACTCTAAATCCAACATGGTTTGTAGTCGCTCTTTGAAACTTGACAAAAAAAAAAGTACTTCTCAGTTTTGTCTCTATGGTTTGTTTCCTCTTCAAGTATCACCAAGCGGAGACTGTGGAAAAGCACTTTCATTGAAAGGGGTTGCCAAGCTTCCAAGAAGTAACGAGGTTCCGAAATACAAGCAAATATTTTTTCACCCAATCTTGATGATACTATGTTGTAATGATCGGTACAGAAATCCCACTTGACTCACCAAATTTTGTTCTTCTAGGTTGAAGCGTTCTTTTACAGTAGCAGTTTTTATTTTTAGGTTTTCCTCTGTTCTCTCCTATATAGATAGATGAATTTGGAAATCTAAATCAAACATGGTTTGTAGCAGCTCTTTGAAACATGACATAAAAAAGTAGTTCTCAGTTGTGTCTCTATGATTTGTTTCCTCTTCAAGTAGCCCTAAGCAGAGTCTGTGGAAAACCACTTTCATTTAAATGGGTTGACAAGCTTCAAAGGAATTACGAGTTTCCGAAATACCAGCAAATATTTTTTCACCCAATCTTGACGGTACGTGGTGGTAATGATCAGTACACAAATCCCACTTGGCTCACCAAATTTTGTTCTTCTAGGTTGAAGCGTTCGTCTACAGTAGCAGTTTTTATGTTTAGGTTACACTCTGTTCTTTCCTATGTAGATAGATGAATTTGGAACATTAAATTCAACATGGTTTGTAGTAGCTCTTTGAAAGCTGACAAAAAAAAAACTAATTCTCAGTTTTGTCTCTATGATTGGTTTCCTCTTAAAGTAGCCCTAAGAAGAGACTGTGGAAAAGCAATTTCATTGAAAGGGGTTGCCAAGCTTCCAAGAAATTACGAGTTTCCGAAATACCAGAAAATATTTTTTCACCCAATCTTTATGATACGTGGTGGTAATGATCAGTACACAAATCCCACTTGGCTCACCAAATTTTGTTCTTCTAGGTTGAAGCGTTTGTCTTCAGTAGTCGTTTTTATATTTAGGTTTCCTTCTGTTCTCTCCTATATAGATAGATGAATTTGGAACTCTAAATCCAACATGGTTTGTAGTCGCTCTTTGAAACTTGACAAAAAAAAAGTAGTTCTCAGTTTTGTCTCTATGGTTTGTTTCCTTTTCAAGTATCCCTAAGCAGAGACTGTGGAAAAGCACTTTCATTGAAAGGGGTTGCCAAGCGTCCAAGAAATAACGAGTTTCTGGAATACCAGCAAATATTTTTTCACCCAATCTTGATGATACTTGGTAGTAATGATCGGTATACAAATCCCACTTGACACACCAAATTTTGTTCTTCTAGGTTGAAGCATTCGTTTACAGTAGTAGTTTATATTTTTACGTTTTCCTCTGTTCTCTCCTATATAGATCGATGAATTTGGAACTCTAAATCCACCATGATTTGTAGTAGCTCTTTGAAACTTGACAAAATAAAGGAGTTCTCAGTTTTGTCCCCAAGATTTGTTTCCTCTTCACTGAACCCTAGGCACAGACTGTGGAAAAGCACTTTCATTGAGAGGGGTTGCCAAGCTTCCAAGAAATAACGAGTTTCTGAAATACCAGCAAATATTTTTTCACCCAATCTGGATGATACGTGGTGGTAATGATCGGTACACAATTCCCACTTGGCTCACCAAATTTTGTTCTTCTTGGTTGAAGCTTTCGTTTACAGTAGCAGTTTTTATTTTTAGGTTTCCCTCTGTTCTCTCCTATATAGATAGATGAATTTGGAACTCTAAATCCAACATGGTTTGTAGTAGCTCTTTGAAATTTGACAAAATAAAGGAGTTCTCAGTTTTGTCTCTACGGTTCATATCCTATTCAAGTAGCCCTAAGCAGAGACTGTGGAAAAGCACTTTCATTGAAAGGGGTTGCCAAGCTTCCAAGAAATTACGAGCTTAAGAAATACCAGCAAATATTTTTTCACCCAATCTGGATAATACGTGGTGGGCATGATCGGTACACAAATCCCACTTGGCTCACCAAATTTTGATCTTCTAGGTTGAAGCGTTCCTTTACAGTAGCAGTTTTTATATTTAGGTTTCACTCTGTTCTCTTCTATATAGATAGATGAATTTGGAAGTCTAAATCCAACATGGTTTGTAGTAGCTCTTTGAAACGTGACAAAATAAAGGAGTTCTCGGTTTTGTCTCTATGTTTTTTTTTCCTCTTAAATAGCCTTAGGCACAGACTTTGAGAAGCACTTTCATTGAGAGGGTTTGCCAAGCTTCAAAGAAATAATGAATTTCCGAAATACCAGCAAATATTTTTTCACCCAATCTTGATGATACTTGGTGGTAATGATCGGTACACAAATCCCACTTGACACACCAAATTTTGGTCTTCTATGTTCAAGTGTTCGTTTACAGTAGCACTTTAAATTTTTAGGTTTTCCTCTGTTCTCTCCTATAAAGATCAATGAATTTGGAACTCTAAATCCACCATGATTTGTAGTAGCTCTTTGAAACTTGACAAAATAAAGGAGTTCTCAGTTTTGTCTCCAAGATTTGTTTCCTCTTCACTTAGCCCTAGCCACAGACTGTGGAAAAGCACTTTCATTGAGAGGGATTGCCAAGCTTCCAAGAAATAACGAGTTTTTGAAATACTAGCAAATATTTTTTCACCCAATCTGGATGATACTTGGTGGTAACGATCAGTACACAAATCCCACTTGGCTCATGAAATTTTGTTCTTCTAGGTTGAAGCTTTGGTTTACAGTAGCAGTTTTTATTTTTAGGTTTCCCTCTGTTCTCTCCTATATAGATAGATGAATTTGGAACTCTAAATCCAACATGGTTTGTAGTAGCTCTTTGAAATTTGACAAAATAAAGGAGTTCTCAGTTTTGTCTCTAAGGTTCGTATCCTATTCAAGTAGCCCTAAGTAGAGACTGTGGAAAAGCACTTTCATTGAAAGGGGTTGCCAAGCTTCCAAGAAATTAAGATATTCCGAAATACCAGCAAATATTTTTTCACCCAATCTTGATGATACTTGGTGGTAATGATCGGTGCACAAATCCCACTTGACTCACCAAATTTTGTTCTTCTAGGTTTAAGCGTTCGTCTACAGTAGCAGTTTATATTTTTAGCTTTCCCTCTGTTCTCTCCTATATAGATAGATGAATTTGGAATTCTAAATCGAACATGGTTTGTAGTAGCTCTTTGAAACTTGACAACAAAATGGAGTTCTCAGTTTTGTCTCTATTATTTGTTTCCTCTTCAAGTAGCCCTAAGCAGAGACTTTGGAAAAGCACCTTCATTGACAGGGGTTGCCAAGCTTCCAAGAAATAAAGAGTTTCCGAAATACCAGCAAATATTTTTTCACCCAATCTTGATGATACTTGGTGGTAATGATCAGAAGACAAATCCCACTTGACTCACCAAATTTTGTTCTTCTAGGTTGAAGCGTTCGTCTACAGTAGCAGTTTTTATATTTAGGTTCCACTCTGTTGTCTCCAATATAGATAGATGAATTTGGAACTCTAAATCCAACATGGTTTGTTGTATCTCTTTGAAACTTGACAAAATAAAGTAGTTCATAGTTTTGTCTCTATGGTTTGTTTCCTCTTCAAGTAGCCCTAGGCACAGACTGTGGAAAAGCACTTTCATTGAGAGGGGTTGCGAAGCTTCTAAGAAATAACGAGTTTCTGAAATACAAGAAAATATTTTTTCACCCAATCTTGATGATACTTGGTGGTAATGATCAGTACACAAATCGCACTTGGCTCACCAAATTTTGTTCTTCTATGTTGAAGCGTTCGTCTACAGTAGTCGTTTTTATATTTAGGTTTTCCTCTGTTCTCTCCGATATAGATAGATCAATTTGGAACTCTAAATAAAACATGGTTTGTAGTCGCTCTTTGAAACTTGACAAAAAAAAAGTAGTTCTCAGTTTTGTCTCTATGGTTTGTTCCTCTTCAAGTAGCCCTAACCAGAGACTGTGGAAAAGCACTTTCATTGAAAGGGGTTGCCAAGCTTCCAAGAAATAACGAGTTTCTGAAACACCAGCAAATATTTTTTCACCCAATCTTGATGATACTTGGTGGTAATGATCGGTACACAAATCCCACTTGGCTCACCAAATTTTGTTCTTCTAGGTTGAAGCGTTCATCTACAGTATCAGTTTTTATGTTTAGGTTTCACTCTGTTCTCTTCTATGTAGATAGATGAATTTGGAACTCTAAATCCAACATGGTTTGTAGTAGCTCTTTGAAACCTGAAAAAAAAAAGTACTTCTCAGTTTTGTCTCTATGGTTTGTTTTTTCTTCAAGTAGCCCTAAGCAGAGACTGTGGAAAAGCACTTTCATTGAAAGGGGTTGCCAAGCTTCCAAGAAATTACGAGTTTCCGAAATACCAGCAAATATTTTTTCACCCAATCTTGATGATACGTGGTGGTAATGACAAGTACACAAATCCCACATGGCTCACCAAATTTTATTCTTCTAGGATGAAGCGTTCGTTTCAAGTAGCAGTTTTTATTTTTAGGTTTCACTCTGTTCTCTCCTATATAGATAGATGAATTTGGAAGTCTAAATCCAACATGGTTTGTAGTAGCTCTTTGAAACTTGACAGAAAAAAATTAGTTCTCAGTTTTGTCTCTATGGTTTGTTTCCTCTTCCAGTAGCCTTAAGCAGAGACTGTGCAAAAGCACTTTCATTGAAAAGGGTTGCCAAGCTTCCAAGAAATTACGAGTTTCCGAAATTCCAGCAAATATTTTTTCACCCAATCTTGATGATACGTGGTGGTAATGATCGGTCAACAAATCCCACTTGGCTCACAAATTTTGTTCTTCTTGGTTGAAGCGTTCCTTTACAGTAGCAGTTTTATTTTTAGGATTCCCTCTGTTCTCTCCTATATAGATGGAAGAATTTGGAACTCTAAATCCAACATGGTTTGTAGTCGCACTTTGAAACTTGACAAAAAAAAAGTACTTCTCAGTTTGTCTCTATGGTTTGTTTCCTCTTCAAGTAGCACGAAGCAGAGACTGTGGAAAAGCACTGTCATTGAAAGGGGTTGCCAAGCTTCCAAGAAATAACGAGTTTCCGAAATACCAGCAAATATTTTTTCACCCAATCTGGATGATACGTCCTGGTAATGACAAGTACACAAATCCCACTTGACTCTCCAAATTTTGTTCTTCTAGGTTGAAGCGTTCGTTTACAATAGCAGTTTATATTTTTAGGTTTCACACTGTTCTCTCCTATATAGATAGATTAATTTGGAACTCTAAACCAACATGGTTAGAAGTAGCTCTTTGAAACTTGGCAAAATAAAGTAGTTCTCAGTTTTGTCTCTATGGTTTGTTTCCTCTTCAAGTAGCCCTAGGCACAGACTGTGGAAAAGCACTTTCATTGAGAGGGGTTGCCAAGCTTCTAAGAAATAACGAGTTTCCGATATACGAGCAAATATTTTTTTACCCAAACTTGTTGATACGTGGTGGTAATGATCAGTACACAAATCGCACTGGGCTCACCAAATTTTGTTCTTCTAGGTTGAAGTGTTCATCTACAGTAGTCGTTTTTATATTTAGATTTCCCTCTGTTCTCTCCTATATAGATAGATGAATTTGGAACTCTAAATCCAACATGGATTGTAGTAGCTCTTTGAAACTTGACAAAATAAAGGAGTTCTCAGTTTTGTCTCTATGGTTTGTTTCCTCTTCAAGTAGCCCTAGGCACAGACTGTGGATAAGCACTTTGATTGAAAGGGGTTGCCAAGCTTCCAAGAAATAACGAGTTTCTGAAATACCAGCAAATATTTTTTCACCCAATCTTGATGATACTTGGTGGTAATGATCAGTCCACAAATCCCACTTGACTCACCAAATTTTGTTCTTCTAGGTTGAACCGTTCGTCTACAGTAGCAGTTTTTATATTTAGGTTTCTCTCGGTTCTCTCCTATGTAGATAGATGAATTTGGAACTCTAAATCCAACATGGTTTGTAGTAGCCCTTTGAAACTCGACAAAAAAAAGTAGTTCTCAGTTTTGTCCCTATGGTTTGTTTCCTCTTCAAGTAGCCCCAGGCACAGACTGTGGAAAAGCACTTTCATTGAGAGGGGTTGCCAAGCTTCTAAGAAATAACGAGTTTCCGATATACCAGCAAATACTTTTTCACCCAGTCTTGTTGATACTTGGTGGTAATAATCACTACACAAATGCCACTGGGCTCACCAAATTTTGTTCTTCTAGGTTTAAGCGTTCGTCTACAGTAGCAGTTTTTATATTTAGGTTTCACTCTGTTCTGTCCTATATAGATAGATGAATTTGGAACTCTAAATCCAACATGGTTTGTTGTAGCTCTTTGAAACTTGACAAAATAAAGTAGTTCTTAGTTTTGTCTCTATGGTTTGTTTCCCCTTCCAGTAGCCCTAGGCACAGACTGTGGAAAAGCACTTTCATTGAGAGGGGTTGCGAAGCTTCTAAGAAATAACGAGTTTCTGAAATACAAGCAAATATTTTTTCACCCAATCTTGATGATACTTGGTGGTAATGATCAGTACACAAATCGCACTTGGCTCACCAAATTTTGTTCTTCTAGGTTGAAGCGTTCGTCTACAGTAGTCGTTTTTATATTTAGGTTTTCCTCTGTTCTCTCCTATATAGATAGATTAATTTGGAATTCTAAATAAAACATGGTTTGTAGTCGCTCTTTGAAACTTGACAAAAAAAATGTAGTTCTCAGTTTTGTCTCTATGGTTTGTTCCTCTTCAAGTAGCCCTAACCAGAGACAGTGGAAAAGCACTTTCATTGAAAGGGGTTGCCAAGCTTCCAAGAAATAACGAGTTTCTGAAACACCAGCAAATATTTTTTCACCCAATCTTGATGATACTTGGTGGTAATGATCGGTACACAAATCCCACTTGGCTCACCAAATTTTGTTCTTCTAGGTTGAAGCGTTCATCTACAGTATCAGTTTTTATGTTTAGGTTTCACTCTGTTCTCTTCTATGTAGATAGATGAATTTGGAACTCTAAATCCAACATGGTTTGTAGTAGCTCTTTGAAACCTGACAAAAAAAAGTACTTCTCAGTTTTGTCTCTATGGTTTTGTTTTTTCTTCAAGTAGCCCTAAGCAGAGACTGTGGAAAAGCACTTTCATTGAAAGGGGTTGCTAAGCTTCCAAGAAATTACGAGTTTCTGAAATACCAGCAAATATTTTTTCACCCAATCTTGATGATACGTGGTGGTAATGACAAGTACACAAATCCCACATGGCTCACCAAATTTTATTCTTCTAGGTTGAAACGTTCGTTTCAAGTAGCAGTTTTTATTTTTAGGTTTCACTCTGTTCTCTCCTATATAGATAGATGAATTTGGAACTCTAAATCCAACATGGTTTGTAGTAGCTCTTTGAAACTTGACAGAAAAAAATTAGTTCTCAGTTTTGTCTCTATGGTTTGTTTCCTCTTCCAGTAGCCTTAAGCAGAGACTGTGCAAAAGCACTTTCATTGAAAGGGGTTGCCAAGCATCCAAGAAATTACGAGTTTCCAAAATACCAGCAAATATTTTTTCACCCAATCTTGATGATACGTGGTGGTAATGATCGGTACACAAATCCCACTTGGCTCACAAATTTTGTTCTTCTAGGTTGAAGCGTTTCTTTACAGTAGCAGTTTTTATTTTAGGATTCCCTCTGTTCTCTCCTATATAGATGGATGAATTTGGAACTCGAAAACCAACATGGTTTGTAGTAGCTCTTTGACACTTGACAAAATAAAGGAGTTCTCAGTTTTGTCTCTGTGGTTTGTTTCCTCTTCAAGTAGCCCTAGGCACAGACTGTGGAGAAGCACTTTGATTGAAAGGGGTTGCCAAGGTTCCAAGAAATAACGAGTTTCTGAAATACCAGCAAATATTTTTTCACCCAATCTTGATGATACTTGGTGGTAATGATCAGTCCACAAATCCCACTTGACTCACCAAATTTTGTTCTTCTAGGTTGAAGCGTTCGTCTACAGTAGCAGTTTTTATATTTAGGTTTCCCTCAGTTCTCTCCTAGGTAGATAGATGAATTTGGAACTCTAAATCCAACATGGTTTTTAGTAGCTCTTTGAAACTTGACAAAAAAAAGTAGTTCTCAGTTTTGTCTCTATGGTTTGTTTCCTCTTCAAGTAGTCCCAGGCACAGACTGTGGAAAAGCACTTTCATTGAGAGGGGTTGCCAAGCTTCTAGGAAATAACGAGTTTCCAAAATACCAGCAAATACTTTTTCACCCAGTCTTGTTGATACTTGGTGGTAATAATCAGTACACAAATGCCACTGGGCTCACCAAATTTTGTTCTTCTAGGTTTAAGCGTTCGTCTACAGTAGCAGTTTTTATATGTAGGTTTCACTCTGTTCTCTCCTATATAGATATATGAATTCGGAACTCTAAATAAAACATGGTTTGTAGTCGCTCTTTGAAACTTGACAAAAAAAAGTAGTTCTCAGTTTTGTCTCTATGGTTTGTTTCCTCTTCAAGTAGCCCTAGGCACAGACTGTGGAGAAGCACTTTGATTGAAAGGGGTTGCCAAGCTTCCAAGAAATAACGAGTTCCCGAAATACCTTCAAATATTTTTTCACCCAGTCTTGATGATACGTGATGGTAATGACAAGTACACAAATCCCACTTGGTCACCAAATTTTGTTCTTCTAGGTTGAAGGGTTCGTCTACAGTAGTC